>NC_088678.1:37930836-38005836 GCF_950023065.1 Planococcus citri | reverse complement strand
TTCAAGGAATTCAAAAAATTTAACAAAAAAGTCATCAATGCAGATCTGGCCCTTTTCTGCGCCCAAATACCACATTCCCGGCAGTTTTGCAGAAATCTGACATCACAAGTCGATCCGCCGTACTTTGAATATCCGTGAAAAAAAATTTCCGAAAATATGACTTGGTCCCTTTCTGTTCTCGCCGATTCAATTATAGTTGTCCAAATTAATTTTCACATCGCGTTGGAGACTCCAGAACGGCTCGAGAAATGATAAAATCCGCGTCCGGGGTTGGTTACAGTCCAAATACAGTCATTTGCTCTCATTTCAAAAATCATCTCATACAAACAGAAAATTTTTCATGTTTCGATTTTTTTACCCCAATGCTGACCAAAAAAACCAGCCTCAAAGTGTTTGCCTGGAAATCGACTCAAATGTGGATTAACTCGTCAAAGAGGTCAAGAATACAAGCTGCGATTCAATTTTTAGATGCCCAAATCACGCTGGAGGCTCTAGAATGGCTGAAAAGCATTAAAGTTGGTTCGGAGGAGTTCATTTTTACAGAATAATTTTCTTTTTTTTAAAAAGAAGGTAGGTAAAATACTCATATATATAAATCACCAAAAATGGTCATGTCATTTTCGGCAGTGAAATTTTGGTGGTGGGGGTATCAGAGTTAAGCAAACCTCGAATACCTACTTGAGCAAAAGTTGTTCTGTTCTGCTTTTTAAAGGAGAACAAAATAGGCTATGGTTTTTCCTCAAAAGGGCCCATCACTTCTCAGAATAGGCTAAAGTCGAAATTTAATACCTAATTTTATTGTCTCCAGTTCGTGAAATTTCAAAGACATTTGATTTCACCAAATGATATCTGTAATTATCTCAAGAAGTTTTTTTAAAGGATATCTCAAAATCAAAATGTAATCACATGACTTATTTTTGGAATTTGAACTTGACCATCTCATTTCTTTATCCTCGATACGATATCGTAAAAAAAAATCTCACCAAAAAAAGCACATAATCTATAGTGTACATCAGCACGCGAAATACTTATTAAGCTTATACAATAGTAATAAGTACATCGACATGAACCTTCGTCTGGATAATTTACACAGTCGAGATATTTTCCAAGGTAAAAATCGATTTTCTTGGTTCTTGACCTATGTCCACGCGGTTAAAAACCTTTAAAAGCACGCTTCTCAATGACTTTCGATATCCATAGGCTTATTCTGCTTCATTAGCTCGGTTCAAATGGTAATTACGTCGCGTCGTTTGTCGTCAGCGCAGCTTTCGATTAAACGCAGAACGCAGGGGGGCGGGGGTAACCGGAGTAAGTTTTTTTCGTCACCATCGATACTATGTAGGTATTTACGTTCGTATTTATGGTAGGTAGGTAGGTAGGTAACTTTTAAAACATGCAACCTAGGTACCTTACCGGAGTCTCTAGACAGATATTATAAGAATCGCGATTCAATATAAGCTCTCTATGGAAACGATTCATAAACAAGTGTCGAGCTTTTACATTTTTTCAACCATAAATAGGTACGTACGTAAAATATAGGTAAGAAATCCATCGTATACGATAAATTTTCAAGCTCGTATAGTCGTAGTTTGACCTGCCGCGTAACATTGTCGCGATATCGCGTAGCATACATCAACACAGGAAGAGTAATCGTACAACTGGTAACTGACTAATCTATCTATATCTATACCTATCTAAAATTAGGTCGTAACAGTTAAAAAAAATGTTATAAACGCCGGTAATGATCGTTTTAAAAGTGTAAAACTAGAAGTATTCAGGTTTTGCGATTATTTAGTAATGCAGTTATATGGGTAGCTGCTAAGCCTATACAATTAATGTTCTCGTATTTTCGCGTCGTGTGATAATCTACTAATCTACCTAACTAACGTCATAATTATAGAGTTTTTAACGCGACGCCTTGATTTTTATTTTCTTGCAGAAATGAATGCATTAACGCCACCGTTCAGATACAAGGTTCCTGGTGGCTTGGATTATCTGCTAGAGGAAATCATCAGAGCTGTTTTGAAAGAGCAGCCAAAAAATTTGGAATTATTTATCGCAGATTACTTGAAAACGTTGATCGATAAGAGAAATGAAGGTGAGTACCTGCTATGATGCTTTGTGACCTAGAAACCCTTCTCGGAACGTGGATAACGAATTGAAATTTTGAATTAAATGTGGATATGTAATGGGAAAAAGAGAGACTTTATGACTTTATGTGGCATTTCTGGGATATCTAGTTGCAAATTGACATTGATTTTTTTGAGGGTCACGTGCGTATAGTGCTAAACAAATGTTACCTTCTGCGTGTTTTACCTACATAGGTAAATCGTAATTTGCAATTTCGTAATTATTTTTTTTATTTTGACCCAAGATCATGGAACGAATCATTTCCTGGGACATTTAAAATTTATGATGCTTTTTATCAAGATATTCTATAAAAATAAATGTGAGGTGGAACTGAAGAAAATTTGCAATTTTCGAAGTACTTTTTACGAGCACATAGATTTTGTTGAATCATCTTATTAAATTTTTAATTAATTTTCAAAAACTCGAAAATTGGTTCATTTTGCACAAAATTAAATTAATTTGATTAAATTGAGATAAAAAGTTGAAATTTGATCAAGTAATGTGCTATTTTTGATGTCCTGAATCGATTGGTGGTAGTTTCAATCCGTTTAGAGCTTCCTACGAATATTCGAATTTTCCAAAGACGGAAAAATTGACATAAAAATAATCAAATTACATGTAATGAATGCCTTTAAATTCTGCTGCAGTTTATAGTTACTACTAAGTACATTTTTCTTTCCAAAATCGTCTGTAGTTCTTTTCAACTATCCTGGTGCCTCCAATAAATTTTTTAATTTTTCATTCTTCAAAGAAACTTGAGTAAGTACTGTGTATTAAACATGGGTTTGAAACCATAGAAAATAGTGTTAAAAATGAGAACACTTGCCCAGATCGATCTGAAAAGTCACAATACAACTTCAGTTCTTTTTATGGCAATTTTTCTGATATGAAAATATCTAAAAATTCGCTGGAAGCTCCAAAATCACTTCTAAACCACCACCAGTTGATTCGGAAAGTCTGAAATGGAGCAGTATAAATTAAGTTTCAGCTTCTCTCATTTAGGTTTGATCCAAGTTTAAATTTTTTTCAAGATGAAAAGTGGCTCAAAGGATTTTTTAAAATGTGCAAATTGAGTCCATAATTTAGTCATGGTTTTCAGGAATTTTTAAAAAGTGTCATGCGACTTATCAAAATGGATTGAAACTGTGGGAGAAATTCAAATATTTTACGAAAATGACATTTAAGCATTTCTGAAGAATTATAAGCTTGAAATGGGATCATGATTTTTAGGATTTTTGAAAAAGTGTCATGCGACTGATGCGACCTATCAAAACGGATTAAAATTGCTGGTGAAATCCAAATATTTTGGCACAAAATATCGTATTCGAGCATTTCTGAAGAATTTTAAGCAGAAAATGGGGTCATTATTTTTGAGATTTTGGAAAAAGTGCCATGGGGCTTATCAAAGTTGGCTAAAATTTTCGGAGAAAAATAGATATTTACGTTTAAATTTTTTTTGGGTATTTTTGAAAAATTTTGAGCTCCAAATTGAGTCAATTTTTTGGGTAGGAACCATTCAAACGGGTCACAGAGAAAATCATGTGATAATACAAAGCAAATTCAACAACAAATTTTTAAAAAAATAGAAGGAGCCAATAAATTAATTTTATTTACTGAATTTCTGACATTTGAAATTTTCAAGAGGCATTAAAAGTATCATACCAATCTAGTAGACTGCCTTTCAACGCTGAATTTTCTCTTTACATGACCATTTTTATAGATCGAATGTCACTTTTGAGAGAAATGATTCTATTTTGGATTTAAAATTTAACCCATTTTGATATATTCCATCCCGTGGCATACACGTTCAATTCTGAAAATCCTGATCTAATTTTGGGCTGAAAATCCTTCAGAAATGCTCAAAAAACGTTTTCATTTCAATGTATGAAATTCTTACTAAATTTTAATGGTCACTTTTGAGTAATTTTGCAATCGTTAGAAATGAAATTGGAAGAGGGCTTGACTTTAAAATTTGATTGCGCCCTATTGTGTCAACCGTTTTCCTCAAAAAGACCCAATGAGCGTGGAACAAACTCCTATATGTATGCACAGCTATGGAAGTAAACTTTCATCGCTCCAGCCCTGCCTTTCTATTTTTAACGGTTGCCTTATTTCCTCTGATAGGCAATACTTACGACATGAAAAAAATACAATAGCGATGCTAATGGAAGGAAGAAGTCATTTTAAATGAATGTAGCAATTAATTTATTAATTATACTCGGTATTCATTTCACACGGAAGTGAAAAAATAAACTTAAGTCACATTAATGAACTAAGTAATAATAATCTCATCGTCAGCTCAATCCTTAGTCTTGCTTAGCTCAACTCTAATTTTGCTTCAGAAGGAACCCACTAAAGATGCCCGTCTTCTATTTCTATTTGAACGAAGGCATGACTTTTGTAAAATGGAAAGTGCATAGTCTGAAAAGAGTTGATTATTTAATTTTTGACAATTTTTGGAAATTCATAAGGGTCGATTTTATGAAATACTCTTTTTTTTTTTAAAAAAAAATCAAGTTCTTCCAAATCGAATTCCACCATTTCGGCCTCAACTGGAGCTCTCAGATTCCAGGTTAATTTTGGATTTTTTCAGAAAAAACGCAAAATGACTACCTCTTTTTATCATCATTTTTTTTCAAAATCAAAAAAAAAAAGTTCAAATATTCTGAATGTAAGCTGTTCCTTGGATCCTCTTCCTTCATTGACAGGACATAGCCTGCAAAAGTCAAACTGATCAAAAAAAAGCTTTCTGTGACTTCCATTTTTAGGAGCTAGACAAATGTATCCATAAAGGTGTAACACTGTAAATATTGCATAATAGTTGGTGAGTAAAATAGGTGCGAGATCTTTTTGGAGAACAGAAAATATCCTGATTAAGTATTTCACTAACGTCAAGTGACAAATATTTGTTAATTTTATAAATAGGTAGGTAGCTAAATAAGTAGGTATTGGATCATTGAAAAATGCTTTATGCTTGAAAACTTTCATTCATAAAAACCTATAATATTCTCCTCGATTTCACAGTTTATTTCTGAAAACACATTGTATAGATCTTCTATGGTCACCCTATTTACTTTTCCTTGACCTTTAAACCTATTCCGACACCAGTAAAAACCTATATCACTTAGTTGAAAAACACAGTTTGTAAACCCCAGCAAAATTTTCCAATACACGAGGAAAATAATCCAGAAGCTCGAAGCGACTAATTTAATATGTGACACGACATTGAAAAAGTTTCCAAAGTCAAACAAAGCTCCGGTATTTGTAGGAGGCACTGAAAAGGCTTCCAGTTGGTTTGGCTCGAATGACAGAGCGAAGTTTCTAATTAATTAAATGCATTAAGCTTACAAAAGATGCCATCGAATGACGTACTATCTTTATACACGAAATGTCGATACGATTTATTCGAAATTGCCATTTTGGTTTCCGACCATCTGCGAGGCGATAAAGCTCACTTCGACAAAAGCCAACTGTGTTGTTCTATGTAAATATTTGCGGCCGAGTTTTCTGATGGGTACGAATCGTACACTCGAATCGAGATAATCTTTCTTATCACTTCATTTAGAAGATATAGGTAGGTATCTACAGACATACGAGAAATACAAATAGGTACAATTTAGTAGAAAAAAGAAAAGAATTTTGTAATTAAAATCAATAGGTACCCGGACCTTTGACCGTACAAAAGTAGGTAGGTGTATGGATGAAGGAAGCAGAGAGAGGTTTTCTTTGTATTGTTTTTGGACTTTTGAAACGTGTACAGAGCCGGAGCACGCTTCGAAGCTTGTTTTTCATTTCCATTAAAAACGTTTTGCGAAAAATGAGCGAATTTATCTTTATGAAAAAGAAGAAAAACATGGCGAGGTCTTGGTAAAACGCGCCGCTGAGCTCTGAGCGTATTTTTTTCCTCTCTAATTAATTAGCACGTCCCCGAGGAGTTGGTAGAATTAATATCTTTCGGTAGGTATTCGTCGTCGTCGTCGTCGTCATCGTCATCGTAGCTTGTGACGAGTATCAAATTTATATAACAAACGAGGATGTATATTGTATTCATTATTCTAAGAAAAAAGACTATCGATTTAGAGGGTTGACAACAGACAGCCTGCCAAGAGGTGCAAGTTCTTGTTAATCTAAGCGTTGAAATGTATATATATATTTTTTTTATAAATATAGGGTATTTTGATTGAGCTAATTATCATCCGGCCTGAGCTTTAGATTGGGTTAAGTGTTTCCTCATTGGTATCGAGGTTATAGTACGATCTGGTAATGACATCACGTTCGCGGAATACGCTTTCGAAATAATTCAACCGCGAGTAACCATCGAGGTAGATATACTTATTGAGCAGGACGACGAAAAGGCACGGATTGTAAACACTATGGAGGATTTACAGAAGCTTGCTGCGTTCGCGTTGGGTGGATTTTAGCCTGGAATTTTGTTTTTAATTTCAATCGGCCAAGCACGTCAGCACTTTTCACCGTTGGAAAATTCCGATTCGTCGAAATACGAGTATTTCAAATCAATACAATTTCACTGGGTAGTATACTTACTGTTTTTGGCCCTAGAATTTCACAATATTATATAAGCTCTCGCCAAACCGACGTAAATTATATTTTCATTTTTATCAGATAAAAAATCCCACAGAGATGTGATTTTCTTTTTTTTTTTCGTCTTCTTTTATTTTGCGAAGACGTAGTCGTTTTCGTTGTACTATAGGTGAGGTGCGTGGTAATATAAATTTTCGATTGTTTTTTGCCTCTGTAGCTCTCGTCACCGCGTCATGTCGACGCTCGCGGTCGGACTTTTGCTATTATGATAAAGTTAGCACTTTGAACATAGTAGATTAGTTATCGTTCGAACGCATTGTTCGTATATATGATGCTTTGTCATCAAATTAGAATACAGCAGTCGTTCTGCGAAACACTATTGTAAATATACTGTACCACTAATTGCTAAATTGTAAACATCAATTGCTTCGTTGACGATTTATATACTCGTATACACCGAGATATGGTGAGACGGTGAGAGAGTTTCTTTGCGAGTAATTTGCGCGTACTTAACAGCACATCACATTTGCCTAGACTAGACGAAGATAAGCTATGAGTCATGTTTTAGGGTCTTCGTACTTTGACATTACAAGGTTGAACTTAAGACCGAGAATATTTTTTCTAATCTAATGGTAAGAGCTAGCAACGCCGCAAAAGGGTGCCACAGATTATCGTAAAGATGGATTGTTCTTCTGCTAAATTTCCAGACTTTTCGCGTTCTTGGTTTCCCCGATACTAAAATAAAGATTTGATATTTTGAAGAAATTCTTTTTTTTATTCAAATAATTTTCAGATTAAGTGTACCTATATTTCCTACTTCAAATAGGTAAATACCTACCTATCCAATGTTTTCCCATTTCATTCTTTTAGTTTCCAACTGTTAGATTCGTCACCGTAAAAATAACCCAAGAGGGGGGATGGAGTTGTTTTGAAATTTTTCAAAATTCTGCATGAAGAATTGAAGAAAAAATTGTCAGATAAAGTACCAAAGTTTTTCAATAGGTACAACATTTTTTCGAGCTCCCTTCAAAAATTTCAAAATTCTGATTCTCAAGTAGAAAATAGAAATTAAAATCGGGGGCTCAAAATTTTTTCCACGATTTTTTGACAACACTCCCCAACTTTTTGCGACCTTTCTCTTTTCTTCCCTTCAGCTCTTCTGAAAAAAAAAAGAAAATACAACCTACTTATAAACTCATCACTAGGGCAATTATTTTTATGCGCTAAAAACACCAAAAAAAGCGCTTATAATATGCTGTAAAAATCTGGAAAAAAAGCATTTATATGCGCTAAAAACTTGAAAAAGCTTAAATAAGTGCAATAAAAGTGCACCATCATGGGTATCAAAATGTTTGTATTTTCAGTGAAATATCAAAAAACATAAGAAAATAGAAAGGAAACGTCAAATATACATATATTTTTTTTTCAATAAAAATTCATTGTATCATCGATCATACATTTGAAGTCACAAATAAAAACATTCAGTTTTTTTTTTTTTTTTTTTTTTTTTTAATATCAAAAATGTCAAATTGTTTGTTTTCCTTGTTTTGTTGACTGATTTTTGCCGTTTTTTTCTCAAAAAAGCTTTAACGACCTCAAAAAAGCTCAAAATAAGCAAAATTTTGACGTTTTTTAACTAAAATAAGCGTTTTTATGCATTTATACCCAAAATATGCGAAAATATGCGGTATAAAATTTCAGCATTCGTCTTGAAATTGCATGAAACGTGAAGAAAATTGCGATATGCGGTATCTGGTGTAGCAGGAAAAAATATGCGATATCATAAAAATAATTGCCCTACTCATCACTAAGGCAACGCTTTTGCATGTAGGGAAAAATTTAATGAATGGAATTTGAAATTTTCCATCTCACTTTGAAAATTCTGCGTGCGGTTATAAAGATTGAAAAACGAAAAAACTTTACCTTGAAATTGCTTTACGAGTAAAAAAATTAAGAATAAAGCAGAAAAATGTACTTTGACACCTTATACCTACAATAGAAAAGAAACTTTGTGACATTTAGTTTTAATGTCAGTGACAAGTGATGAAATGAAGCCCATCCTTTGTAAATTTTTTCTCTATACTCGTAGAGCAGAAGTTTAAACAATGCATAGGTACTGTTGAAAAAAGGATAAATGAGACTGTTTTGTGCTTTTCATTTTTCCATTTCAATAATTTCTGTACTAAAACTCTGAAAAATGAAACTATACCTACCTATGTCTAATTTTACTTATTTGGCAAGATTTCAAAAATTTACCTATAGAGAATATTATTAAATATCAATAAAACCTTCAGATGTACCAAAAAACAATAAAATTTGCATTCAATAAATCAAATTAAAACATTTTCAATATTTTTTCAGGGAGGTGGGAAGAGAGGGGAAGATGGATCAGAAATTCTAAATAAACTAACTTTTTCAGCCGAATGTCTCAAAAGTAGCTAGAAACCAATTTGGAATAATCCAAAAGGGATTTTAAAAAGGCTGGTGGATAAGTATGGTGAATTTGCCCCCGAGAGCTTCAGGGTTGATATTTGCAAGGGTACCCAACCCACCTTCCATGCAAATATCAACCCCGAAGCTCTCGGGGGCTAATTCACCATACTTATCCACCTATAGCCTTTATAGAGAAAATTAAAAATTTTCTAATGGCTTCAGATTCATTGGAAAAAATTGGATTTTGTTTTGGAAAGCTGAGCAGTGTTTAAAACACCTACATATGTATATGTAAAAATACGAATAAGTGACCCTCTTTCATCTCTCATTTCTTTCCTCTCCAAGTTTACTTTTCATTTATCTCTCCTCTTTGGAGTTGAGTTGCCAAAGGTAGTTCTTCAATTTTGGTGAATTTTTTAATAGGTGGAAATAGCCTATTTTTTTAATAACAAAAACAGAAACTGAAATTCACCCTCAACCCCTCCCCCCTCTCCATCAATTGTCAACCATGTTCGAGCTAATCTGGAGCCTCCAGCAAAATTTTACTTTTCTCTAGCGATTTAAAAGTGGTATAGAAGGCGTTGTAATAAACTTTGATAGTTGAAAGTTCCATCCTTTCATAATAAGTTGGACAGTCATGGACACTTTTGATTCGATTTGCATCTTCTATGAAAATGAGCGTGTGAATCACAAATACTAGGTGACGAATTGAAGACTGTACGTATTTTTTAAGAATCAAATATACGTACCTATCAAGAAAAGACTCGAAATTTCTTTGTAGGGCACTTGCAGCAACTAAATTAGCGATTTTTGGATTTTTTTTTTTGAGATTTTCAACTTGTAAAAAATATTTACACTTTTCAACTCGTCACCTTGGATTTGCAATTCATCTGTCCCAATCGATTCAAAATGCCGGACTATATGACAGAATAGATATAATTTTTAGCTGCCGATATTGATTGCAATGTTTTCTAGAGTGATTTGAAATTGCTGGAGAAAAGTCACATTTTGCTGAAGGCTCCAAGTCAACTCGAAAATTGTAACAATCGATTCAGAGGGTCGACTTTAGTACAGAACTTTATTTCAAGATTTTCATCTCTATATTTACTGTTTTTATATAAAATTAATAAAACCAATTGAATGGTGCTATTCAAGAAGGTCCTATCGACCGATAGGACCTTTTTGAGGAGTTCATGAAATTTGAATCTCTGACATTTTCTGCACACAATGGTGCAAACCGCAGTGCACTATGTGGTGTTTTTCACAAACAGCAGCCATGTGAAGTTGGTGAGGCTGGCCCACCACAGTGACTTGGATGGCAAAAAAAGGCGCGTATGGGGTTTTACAACAAAACTCAAGAGTTGGAAGTAGTGATTTCGTAGTAATTTTCAACGAGGAATTCGAATCCGATGTCCTTTTTTTTGCCCGACCCCTTGGGGGAGGGGGAGTGGGGTGTGACGGAAATCAAATTTTGTAAAAATGAAAAAAATCAAGTGATTCTGAATTTAATTTTTTCCTCAAGAGTTGGTGTTTTAAACTTGTAAATTACGTACCTAACAAGTTGTCTGAACTATTTCATGTTTTTGGTGGGTTTGAGAAGGAATAAAATCGATTTTTAGGTGGAATAACCGCAAGAAGGTCCTGTCGTTTCAAGAAGGTCCTATCAAGGTCTCTTTTGTAAAGCGCTCCCATGGAAATATTGATGGTGGAAAAAAAATAACTACGCAGGAAATAAATAGTGGAAAAGATGCATCTGTTCAATAAAAAAAAACGGAGCTCGCTATATCATTGTAAACCAAAATAGCAAAACACTGAAATATAAAAATGTGTTTTTCTCAAAACCAGTTTTTTGGCGATAGGACCTTCTTGAATAGCACCATTCAATTGCTATCGCCACCATTTTCAAAAACTTGGAAAAAATCAAAACATTAACATTGGCAACTTAAAATTTGGCTCTGAAATATGGGATGACATTGACATGCTCTTTCAGTGAGTCAATATTTCAGCTCATTCGGAGTTAAGATAGGTGGCTACTCTTGTTTGAAATTTTTAAAAAATATATTTAAAAAACTAAAAATTTTTCGATAATAAAATCCTTCCCTACGAAAAAATCTTTCTAATATTTTTCAAATTTCGTAAATAAAACATCAGAAAATCTAGCATTTAATTCCATTTTCCTCGTACTACTTTCCCTTCATTCCCTCTCCCTTACATAGCCAAACAGAAGTAAAACGAATTAGCCAAATTGTTAACAAAATGACCCTTTCGAACATCTTTGGAAAATAAAATTTACGACTAGTAGTATCGCTGTACCATTCAGAAAACGCACGCGAAGTAGGTAAGTACCCGTTGACAAGGGACGAAGAGAAGGGACGGTGAGAAGAGTAATTGTGGGAGTGACACATTGCGAAGAAAGACTACATTGTGATACGTATTAAGCATGAAACCAGGCCATTTAACAATTAAACGATCGTCTGAGAAAATAATTGCGAAAATTCCACCATCCATGCGATTCGAAAATAGTACTACACGAATGAAAGAGTGAGAGAACCGGTTAAGTCGTAAATTTGCAGACTAGGGCAAGGTTTATGCAGGGATATAAGGATAAACTAACACCTGCCTACATCTACACTTACGTATATCCCTGCCACCATGAACATTCGTTTTCTCCAAAAAGGATGAAAATTTCGTAAAATAGAGCAAAATCAACGCGATTGTGTGGGATATTTGAATAAAAACAAAAACATTTGTTTTGGAGGGAAAAAATCTGCAAAATAGCTCTTTAAAAAAGATTGCAAGTGGAATAAGCATTACAAAAGGTGGTATAAAATATAATACTATAAATATAAGGCGAGAGAGATGAAGGAAAGCGAAAAGGTTGTAAAAGCGCTTGCGCTTTGGATACGGTTACCTAGGTCCACGTTCAGACATATTGCACGATATTCGCTCTACGCTCCGTACTCCGTAGAGCTATAGCGAGCGTTTAGCTTGACAGAAACGAGAAGCACGCGAGAGGAGCGAGAAAAGGAGGAGAATTCGAGTTGGCGGGTGAGCTTGCGGTGGCGGAGGACCGAAGAGCAAAGTAGGGTGAAAATTTCAGTTATTCGATAAAAGTTCCAGCCTCCGTTTTCTGGAAGATTCAACATTTCGATAAAAGCTCGTCATACAGTGCGAATTCGAACGCGCTGCCGACCGACGAGAGTCGTCGTTCGCGTTTTGCTGCTGGCTCGTTTAATGTAGGATGCTTTGATAAGGATCGCATCGCAATCGCATATACACGTACACGCATTTCAATTTCAAAACACTTCAACCGCCCAAAATCTGTCGAGCAAAATTTAATATCACCGCAACGATTTTCGTTACGTTAGGTACCTACTGATAGTGATAAGCGCGATTAGTGTACTGATAAAAAAAGCTCGCTGGTCTCTCGCCCCCTCCGCTCACTCATCTTGCTAGAAGCTCGGACGCGCTCGTCGAGTAATTTTTCGTACCTCCTTGCTCGATCGGTGTTTAATCGCTTCTTCCGAAATGTCACTGTAGCCAGATATAGACCAGAACTTGTACATAATTATAGCCTTACTCGTATCGTCGTCGTGTTGACAAATTCGTTTTCTATATTTCCATTTCGCCGCATCGAATTTGCAATTTTTATTTTTTTTTTTGTTAATTTCTTCGCTCGTAAATCACGTCTTCGATTCGCTTTTTATTTTCGCTCTCTGTGTGTTTGTGTTTGTTCGCGTATCGCCATGAATAGTATTCGAGTTAAACGTATAATTTTTTAATCGCATATTTATAGTGTTTTGTGAGATACAAAGTTGCCGAAGTGAGAAAATGGGATGCATTCAGTCGTATTTTAGAAAGGGTAAGTGCGAGTTGTTTTTTACCTACTCTTGGTGTTTTTCTCGCGTCTACGAAAATCCAATTTATTTTCCCAAACATTTCGAGTCATTTCTTTATCGAAAGAAAACCTCAACCGCATCTCTCGACTTGGCGGTAATACCCTTATTATCGATCGAATTGTTGCATCGTAATCGCCCCAGACACAAGTGCACCTGTAACAAGAATCCACCCTTTCCATGTGGCGTTTAATAAATTGCAAAATAATCTCGTTCGAGAGCTCCATTCAAGAATACGTACGTTCTGTAGTCTGTAGTATACTCTTCTTGACGATAAAATTAACGCACAAGTGTTGTGGAAAAAATCACATAAAAGCTTACAAAGTGCAATTACACCAACGTAGCTTTTAGGTACATAAGTTTCCTCATTGGGTATATACCTTTTACTCGTGCAAGTGCCAATCAAACGTCGTGTTACTGACAGCGAAAAATTGAACGAGTATTAAGTAAACGAAAGGGAACTGATTTTTATGATTTTTTTCTCACTGTTTTATGAAAACCTGGACGTGTTTACTCGTGGTGGATCAAGTTTAATCGAGTGATAATGATGTGAGAGGCAATTACTTTGGAAGGAGGTGCCAAAATGGACAGATTAGTGGCGTGTAAGGTTGAAAATAAAATTTTACTATAATTTTTTTAATGCTCGAGTGAATTGAGTTTTCCAACAAGCGAAAAATTAGATGCTAATTACCTATAGAAAATTTTACTGTTGTAAGCAACAAAATGATTTTGAATTTAAGTTGGTTTGTGATGGAAAAGGTTGACATTTGTTTCAACTTTCCCATCACAAAAAATCGATTTTTGAAAAAAAAATCTTGGGAAAAAATTGAAAAGACCAAATTAGATAGGTACCTACCTGTAGCGAATAAAGTTATCTATCTGTAGGATACTGGTTTTTTCCCTAGAAAAATATTTCAAGTAGAAGTGAGAAAATTCAATTTGATTAAAGTATTTTGTATTATTGGAACCTCATATATGAGTCACTCACTAAAATTGAAAAATACCTAATTATAAATGATCATAGTTAACGGATAAAAGAGTAAACTCAGAAACATGAATGCGTTAATTGAACCCTTCGTCAAATTCTATTCGTTATTTCAGTTGGTAAAAAAATCCTAGTGAATGATGCGAAAGAAATGTGATGAAATCCAGTACATGCTGCTTATATGTAAGTCGGGGCCCCTGATCACAATGTACCCCATGTTTTTGAAAAAAAAATTGCTTGAAATGTCTGAATATGTATAACTAAGCCAATATTGAAGATTGAAGACATTTTCACTGCGAACTTGTGTACATAGAATTGATGAAATGAATTTAATAGGTATTAGGTACCTATAGCCAATAAGGGTCCTGCTAGCTGTCCTTCATCGAGTTTGGATTCCACTCATATCATTTGGAAGGCCGTACATTGACCTTTTCATGACAAAGCACCACATTATGAATGGTACAGCTATATAACACTTGGCCTCAAATGATCATTTTCAAGTGTTATTGACCCTTGAAGTCATCTGAAATAGTTGGTAAGAGGATCAAATATTCAATTCAATGAAATTCGAAAGAGAAAAATTGAGAAGACGAAGAGGACTCATCTTAAAAACATTGAACAAATTGTATGATTTAAAAAAATTTCATCAAGCTGTATGATCCCGTCAAGGAAAATGATTAGATCTGATCAGCTATGAACAGATCTGATCCGATCAAAACTCTCAACTGACCAAATCTAGTCAGATCTTGGATCTGGGAAATGTTCGGGCTTGATTAGATTTATGCAGATCTGGTCGGATCCAATCAAATCTTCCCTATGGGATCTGATTAAATATGAACAGATCTAATCCGATAAAAACTTTCAGCTGACCATATCTCATCAGGTTAAATTGGACCCATGGAATATCCGCAACTGGTCAAATCCAATCATTTTTCGATGGGACTCGTTTTAAACTTTTGATATTGCTTTTAAAAAATGTACAATTTTGATTACTAAATTGTATTCACTTTTTTAATTGTTCCTTCAGCATTTTTTCTCGAGATACACTTCAAAATTTAAAAAAAAATTCAAATCTATCACGACCAATAATAAAAATACTGAATCTTCTCTCCCTCCTATCATCAAAAAAGTTACATGAGAAATATTTTCATTTAAAATATAAGTTAAATGGGAATATCATATCATTAAAAAAGTTCTTTGCGTCACATTTCTGCTCCACTTTGGAAAAAAAAAATCACCATTATACTGTAAAGAAAAAAATCGCGACTTTTGTCTTTCATTTCATTAATTTATTCTTCATCAAAAGCAATCCCACGCAATTTCTTTTCGAATTGTACATATTTTACAAAAAACATGTGAAGTGTGAAGGAGGAAAAGAATAAAAATATTAGATAGGTACCTATCTATGATTATTAGTAGGTAACAATCGTTCAGACTACCTATTAAAAATTTAAATTTTTAGTAGGTACAGATTGGGTAAAAAAATACTTGAAAATGCAGTTAGAGTGGATAAAAAAACTTAAAAAATACTTTCAAAATTGTCTGAGATTTGTTTTCGATAATTCATCCTGCAAAATTAGATTCTCACGTCAGCTTGTATCGTATCGTATCGTTAAAAAAATACTCGTATAGATTCAATCAAATCAAACACCTATAGGTACCTACTTACGAGTTATTTATTTTGTTTTTTGAAAGCACCATCTTTGATATCTACATTTGGCACACTTGGCACGAAGTATAACAACTTATACGTTTTAAAGATACATTACCTGATATTTGCGTTGGAAAATGGTTATGCATAGATAATGTTTTTTTTATCTGTTTGTGAATCGTTCTACGATGTAGCGATGTTTCAATATATAGCTTACCAATGTAAATTATTCGAAGAAGAGTATGTATCTACATCTGTATAGAAAATTATGAATAACACGAGCAAAACATTGGTAAAATTATTGGAATACGACGCGTATAGAGTAAAGAATTTAAAAATCAGCAAAATTTATAACGAGTTGATTTGATTAGTTGGTTCGTATGAAATTAACCTACCTATATTAACATCCGCATAGATGGTATATAAATATACCTATCTTTCAAGCTAACGCATTGTTAAAAGATAAAGATATAGGTATAGCTTGAAAATGAGTTGCACACTTGTACCTTGGCCTTTAACCGAGCTTTATCGATAAAGAGAATACCAAGGATCTTTTTTCATTGTAGATTTACGTTTCAGTTAATAATAAAAAAATTTTAAAAAAACTGTACAAAAAAATATTTAATCTTTTTATACGATGTTACGAATAAAAAAGTTAAGGTTGTGGAAATATTATTTCTCAGCCTTTCGAATAAAAATGAATTAAACTCCGGTTTAAAGATTTTATTTCATCGTAAGACTATGATGAGTAAGTAATCGATTAAAAATTATTATTTTTTTATACGCGTACTAAAATGTCATTTTAGGTAGTATGCCTTTTATCGAGGCATAAATTTGTCGTAAAATGTCACCTGCAGACGTATTGAGTAAAGATGTAAGGGATTTTGATGTGAAATGAGCGAACGAAGAAGTTGTCTCAGATGGGGTATTGTCCTTTGAAAATGTATAGTCTGGTAGGTAATGTGTCTGGAAACGTTTTGTCATATAAGTATGTGAGTTGATTCAACATGACGGAAATTCTTGCGAGTTGGAATTACTCGTACATTTCAAGCTGAAGCTGAAAATGGGTATTGATTTTTCCATATTTACCAAACGTGGTTTAAATTCGCGATATGGAGTTTATTTTCCGATGGAAAGTACGATTTGAAATATTTTTTTAAAACGTGGAATAGACGAAATGACAGCTGAGGGTGTAGAATGTAGGTAGGTATAGATATTAGAGTACGATAAGTGCATATGCTCGCACAGTTGGCCATATTGTTGCGAATGGGGATGAAAATACGAGTATACCGTTTCTAAATCTGATAAAAATACCCAACTGTTCTATTTTAAATGAGTGATTTTTTTGCAGTAAGATTCGTCAATTTTCTAATGCTCGTTCAAAATTACTGGTTAAATTTTTTGGGAATGAGAAGCGAGAGGAGGGTACAAAGGGTGCACCTGCATTGTGCTTCTGCTTTTTTGAAAAGGCTTCAACATGCTTACATCATGTTTCTATTAAAAGGCCTTTAGAGGGCTAAATGAACAGAATATTGATAAATTTTCAATTTTTTGAAAGCTATGTAGCTTTCAGTTGAGCTCAGTCCAATTTGTTTCGCCTTGAAACCAGAGGGAGGTAGGAGAGGTAAAAATCTACAAAGCCAATCAACTTTTTGCATTCGGGGTTCATTTTTACTTTTTGGGACCCCGGTGACGGAAATGATTTTTGAGCGTCCTCGGTTCTTTCAATCATACTTACTTGGAAAATTTAAAAAAAATACATTTTCAAAAGATGCTTTATACCTAAGTTTATAACTTTTGTTTGTAGTTTTTTTAATATCATCAATTCTATACGAGCTCAGAAACGAACTGTAGGAAAGGTGTTTGAAGAAAGTGATCAAAGCATTGCGTTAAATTTTTTTTTCTTCAAAATCTGATGGATAATATAGTAAGTGTTATCTCTTCAAAGAAATTATTAATCGCACATCTTTACCTCTGACAGAAACTCAAAATGTTAAAATTACTGGAACAAATACTAAAGCAGTTTTGAAAATGATCCTGTGATTATCACATTCTCTTTTCTGTTGAGAAAAATAGCCTACATTGAAAATCATTTTACAATAATTTTTTTTCAGTTGTAGTAGGTACCTATTAATAAGAAAAAAATGAGGATATTGTTTTCTATGAATAAGCCTATTTTCAGTGAATTTCCACCTTCCTGTCTTTTTTGGGATACCTAGGTAGAAGGAAGTACATATGTACCTCCTGTATGAAGAATAACACTAGAAATACCTATGTAAGCTCAAAATGGTCCAATTGCGTCAAAATGATTATATAGGAATTTCACCATAAATTCTCAATGGGCTTCTAAAATCAAAATATAGAAAATACTGAAAATCAACTCACCCTGTTGTTCAAAAATTTCTTCGAAAATAGCAGGTTTTCCTTCATGAGCGACGTTTTAAAAATTGGTAAGAATTTAAATCTCCCTGGAGGCTTCTGAGCCGCTGAACATGATAAAATTTACATAAATTTTTGAAGTTGATGTGAGTTGATAAGAATAAATTTCCATCATGAAATAATCGCATTTTCAGTAAATTACCTACCTCAAATGTTTTTATGCTTGAAAATCTTGTTTTATGCTTTCCTCTTGGAAAAATGCTGGGCACGCTACTGAGTAGGTACATATTCATCAAACAGAATTGAAGCACTCTGAAAATGGGGTTGTTTTTATTTTCTCGGTAATGGTGAACGTTTAAAAAGTCCGGACATTTTTTTCTTAAATGTTGAAATAGATTCAGTAAATAGGTAGATTTTAATTTTCATAAGATTTGGTGACGTTTCCTGGTTACAAAACATTGTCCAAAATATCATGTAAGAAAACCCCCATATTATTTTCATAAAAATGGCACCTAACCTCTCAGTCGCCTCATTCTTCTCGAATTATCCACCGAAGAATGAATATTGTCACATTTGAAACGTACCTAAACTTTTCTTTTTGACATTTTGAGTCACAGAATTTTAAACCGTCTAAAATCGATGGAATTATGATGGTCGTTCATCTTTCTGGCCCACTGAAATTTTGAAAGCCACTCCCTCATGAATTATCAGACTCCTGAATCCATTAGTTCTCTTGACATGGAAAATAAATTCAAAAATTCGTTTGGAAACTTCAATTCACAATTTTTTTTTAAAAGTGAAAAAATTCGCGACACTAAAATTTTATTTAAAAAATTCAAAAAATTCAAACCTCCATAAAATTTGTGAAAATTTATAAAATAGTTATTAAAAATTGAGAAATGAATGAAAGTCATTTCGACTCTCGTTCTATGTATAGAACTACTCAAATTTCAAAATCAGCCACAGGGAGGGGGTGCAAATACTGTGTGTTCCATTTGATCCACACACTTGATATCCAATGATTTCTCCCCTTTTGATTCTGGCTTCGGCAAACTAATCTACACTTGGATAGTTAGGGTCGCTTCATTACCAGACGAATTATTCAACTCTTATCTTAGAACACACAGATAATGAAATACCTCAGATAAATTCATCCGCTATAAAATCAAAACAAAACAGTTGAAAATAAGATGAAAATAAAGAAAAAGAAACAAATAATGAAGTAAGAAGCCAACTTTTCCCATTACAAACTAATCCAACCAAACCAAGAGACGTATTTCTCCCAGCCACATGTTTCTAACACCCTGCATCATTGCCCATTCCATCGTCCCTATTTTGTGTACATTTTTTCTAGCACTCCATTATAGTCCACACCTGTACCGTACACGTGCACCTCATAATAATAAAAACTCAATCACTTGCCAATAATACATTTATGACATTCCATTCGGTTCGAAAAAGCTACACGAAAATATCGGAAAATTGAATCTCCTGGCGGCGTTACAAGCTCTGAAAATCTTTTAGCGCCTTCAGTATCGCACGTATACTGACAAACCATTCTTATAGCCTTGTTTTTGCCCCTTCACCACGTACGATTACAGCATACACGTAGACGTACACAACCAACTCCATGTAGATTCAATTCTCTGGCTGACGTTTTCCCTCGCTTAGCTATTTGTTTAACTTGGAATTGTGCTGTAAAATTTTCCCCTTGTAATATTTTTCTTTGTGGTTTTTACACAATACGAGTATGAGACCTTTGTGATTTGAAACGTACATAATACAAACGTAAGAAAAACCTACATCAACGTACGCGTATGTGTATTGTGGCTGTTCAAGCTGAGCCACCAAAACTCCAATATCTTATTTTCAATTACGCGTTGAGAAAATTTTAATCAATATTTGCGGCTGATTCATTCGTCGGAGACGATGACTGTACGTTTTTTTTGAAAACCTTTCCTGCAGTCGAAAAGGGTAGGTAGGTATTTTATATGGGCTGCAATTTTATGCAAGAATTTTATGACAGGTTGTAATTCGTCGACGGTAGCTGGCTATGGAGATGGCGTCTTGGTCCTTTAAATCTTTACGACTTTAGTCTCCTCGTGTATCGATTATACGTAAATGTTGAGGCAGAGGGAAAACCCTCTTGGCTCTTGGGTAGCTATTTTCTATAGCAATGCTGCCGATGTGTGGGTGAGACCGGTGAAGAGTGAAAGACTACGCCTTTATTTAAATGACCCTAATCGTTGTTGAAATTTTAAAAATACGCCTGATAAACAAATATTTATTTTCGCTCTATCGATTACAACTCATTGGCTGCTCTGTTATGCGGATTAAGAGTTTACAATTAGGTAGGTAGGTAGAGGTACCTTATACCTATTGCTTTTATCTTAAGTAGGAAATACGATACGATAGATGGGTTCGCTTATATATTGCCGTTCAAGATGCTAATTATCGTCGGTCTTATTCGCGGTATTAAAAAATTGTAAATCAACAAAAACGTGGGTATCGTTGATATCATACTTACGATGATAGAGTAAATTAAACCGCCGTCTGCGATACGAGTGGTTTTAATTGGATAATTCTTCTGTTTGTTGCTTACCTACGTCTTATCGTAATCGTACCGGATTAGACTTATTCGTTCTTTTTACACTCGTCTGTACCCTCAAGAACGCGGATCTTCGTGTTTTTCTAAAATCTATTTTTAGTTTTTTGTCACCGCGAATCCATTTTAAGTAATTAGACCAGAAACCTGAAATTTAGCTTGTGCGTAGATTCAGTTGTTGTGTTGAAAATATTCTGATGAAGGAATCCTTTGGAACTCGCATTCTCCAATTTGAACGAGACCAAGATAGATCAAAAGTACATGTCCTAAACCCCCCCTCCCCTTTAATTACCAAACTTTCAGATGCTAAAGTCAATTTTTTGGATTTTTTGAAAATTCAAAAAATTTAAAAAGAAACTGTTTTGAGTACGATTTTTACATTTTTTCATGAAATATCAACTTTTTTATGGTACCTAAGTAAACCAATGTAGGTAAGTACATACATAAATAATTCGTTCATTTCAATTCCTCGTATGTTAACAATTATGAACTGGTTTTGAGCCAATCTGAAGCCTCCAATGATTTTTTAATTTTCTTCAGAAATATCAAATCGACCTGGGGGAGGGGGTGGGGTCAAAAATGAACTGAAACTCTCACAACTTTGCTTGATACTTATTGGACACTTTCTTGAGCATTTTTTATGGTTACTGTGAAAATTCGGGAGTGTGGGTTCAAAAGTTGAATTTCTAGCCAATTTGTAGGCTACCCAAATTTTGGAGAAAGTGAAAAAAAATCAAATTTTCAGAAAAGTTACTCTTGTGCAAAAAACGAAGGAGAGAACGTTCAATGAGTATCGATCAAAGTTATAGGTGCTGAAGTTCACTTTTGACCCTTCCAGAGCAATTTGAAAACTCGCTTTAAGGCTCCAAAAAGGTGAAATTATGATCGTTTTCGAGTCGAGTGATGGTATAAGCTCACCAGAACACGTCTTGTCGAAAAACTTGCTCGTTATACACCTTCTTTGAAAATTTCATTTTTTTTTTTCAATTTTTCTCTCATTTTTTTGGAACTAACAAACTGGTTAAAAATCCATTTTTCCACTCTTACAACGAGAATTTCGCAGTAACTGCCTGCAACAGTTGAGAGAGTGCCCAATAAGCACCGATCAAAGTTATAGGTGTCAAAGTTAATTTTTGACCATTCCAGAGCTATTTGAAATTTCTGAAGAAAATTAAAAAATTGCTTGCTGGAGGCTCCAGAATGATCCAATGACCCAAAACTAGTACTTAGTTGTTAATATATGGGAGTTGGATTGAAGAAATTATTCGTCGTTCACGTTTTTCAAAAAATGCATACTTCATGAAAAATTTTGAAAAAGCCCTTAAAACGTCTTTTTTTAATTTTTTAAATTTGTCAAAAATCCAAAAATGAGCTTTGGCATTTGAAATCCGGTTAGGATGATTTTGGGTCATGCACTTATTTAGATCCAGCTTGACTTTGTGCGGCGAATTGGAGAGTGTGAGTTCAAAAAAATTCGTTGTTAGGATTTATAATTTTTCAGCCTGATCTCTGCTTTTTGTTTTCAAGAAGAAGATTTTTGAGCATTTTTAAAAACTATTTTTAATCTTTTGTCATAATTATAGGGTCCATTCTAATTGAAAAAGAGAATCGAAATATGATTGGGGGAGGAGGAGTTCGTTTTTCATCTTCTATTAATTTCTATCCTCTCGATCCCCCTCCAACATGACTTTCTAAAAATTCTATTCAGTCAAGAAGATAAAAACTTTTCATTTTTCATTTTAAAGTTGGAATTTTTTATGTTTAATTTTTCCAAGTTTTCATATTTTATGTACAAATATATTTACACCCTGAAAAATTAGAAAGAGGTAGTGGGGGGTTGGGCTTGTGACAATAAGAGTATCATAAAAAAACAATTCGTTTCGAATAAAGCTTTTTTTTCTTCGAAAATCAACCCCACATTTACCGGAAGGAAAGAGGATTTAATAGATTTTTTTTTTCATTCAGGAGATTTTTTTTCATCACAGCCGAAAGAAAAACAAGCGGAAAATCTAATTGAATATCGGCCAAAACGGAGGTATAAAATATAGGAAAATTTCGCCATAACAGAATTATTCAATTTACAATGCAAGCTAGTCGATAAAAATTCGAAAAACGTATTTAGTCTCTCGCTCGAACGAAACCGATGTTTTGGCTTTTATATCAGAATCTAATTACTCGGGTACTTCAAGTTAAAAATAATCCGAGCTAAAAATTTTACTTTCGCACGAGCTTTTAAATTGGTGATGATTTTTTTCCTCTTTTGATATAAAAATTTTCGCCACGTATACGAGTGCCCATGCTCGCAGGATTTGAAAAATTACACAGCGTCGCTTACTTAATTGGTGAATGAACTTGTCGAATGTGATGTTTAGATGGACTTTTTGCCCGGGTCACCTCTGTATAATGTACTTGTATAGGACACATTAGGTAGGTATATTTTTGGGTGAATGGTGAAATTTTGCGAAACGCGGATTGTCACGTAAGTATAAATATATACGAGAAAAATATAAATATGTACCTATAAGCTGGTACTGGTGTATAGAGGTCAAAAGAATATTTGATATTAAAGCTAATAAACATGCGATCTGAAATTTGCATTGGTAATACGAATTGTAAAAGATTTTAGCCGCGTCTCGCTGCGTTGCCTACGTCGTTTTATATTTTTTCATTCAAAAAGCATACTAATTTCGAATGAACCCCTCTAATGGAATATTTTTTCAATTATGCTCTTTATACGAAGCTTTAGTAGAGATGTCGAGTGTTTCATAATTCATAAAGGTATAGCGAAATCTTACCAAGTTTGATAGGAAAAAATGAAGTACCCTTTTTATACGTAAGATGTGTCGAGTGGCGCGTAGAAATATGAAGGAAAATTTATTTAAAAAATCATTATTCCGGGTTTATTTTGTAATTTAGTGTTTCGAGTGTGGTTTTTTTCTTTCTTCTAGGTTTTTCCTGTTGGTTTTAATAAGCTTAAAATATGAAGAATATTTTTCAATTTTGAGTGATTTTGAAAAAATATCTGTCGAAATTGTTACACGTCATTCTAACAGTTCTGTATATTTGTACCTATTCCCCTATATTTTTTGAATACTTGCAATGCGGTGGTGGTATAATTATCTTACCTGCTTTTTCTTCTAAAAATAATTATCTTTCAATTTTTGTTTTGTTTTTATCGGCTTAGACATCGTGAAATCCATTAGCTCAAAATTTGTAAACCGTTTTGGATTTCATATCCGAAAAAGACCTAGTTACTCTAGAATAAACAACGTATCGTATTTTACACAATAACACGTTGCAGCTGTTATATATTCCGAAACATTTTTAGCGAACGACTTTTTGAATAGGTATGTCTTCGTACATTTTTTGATCAAATGCCTCCGCGGTTTACATTATTGAATAAGAATTTCAGTAAAATTGAAATATATTGCTTACATGTGTATCTTTTATAACGTCATATTCCTTCTAACCACTTTGAACCGAACTAAAGTCATATTTACCTGCACGCAAACAAGAGCATTATTTTATGCTCAGGTGATCAAGTATGCTTTTAGTTTCATTAATCTGTACTATATATGTACCTGCCTTCAACGTGTGTGATGTGCCTAAGTTTATGTGTTGTATTGTTGGAACCAGGTATTTCTATCGTCACTCTACGTAATAATATAAAACACAAAAGGGATTAGAAATTTCTTCATCTTAGTTCATTGTTGCCTGAAAATGTCATATTTTGTTGATGCTGAAAAACTTATTAAGGCGTGTGTGTTATAATTTTTTCAAAATAACTTTTCAGTTAAAGAGCTTTGTATTTCTTCGGCCTTAAATTAAAATTCCCAAAAATTTCAATTTTTAACTGTTTTTTAATTTTATTTGTCTTTCAATTTATTTCTTCCAGAAAGAGCAGGTTCGTAAAATAAGACATTTATTTTTGACAATTTTTACAACTAGCTGAGAAAAATCACCAAGTGCCTCGGTAACTAGATAAATGAGGTTTTTTTGGACAGTTTTCTGAATTTCAATAAACAGCTGTTCTGATCATTTTTTAATGATAACAATGTTAAGGATCTCAGTAGACAAACGAAAAAAGTTCTCACGACAGATTTACTATATATTTTCTAAATTTAGAAACAAAATGTAGGAAAAAATGGACATCTTTTTCTTTGAGTTTTCATGTCGAAAAAAATCGAAATTCTGAAAAAAATTATTTTCAAATAGGTAATTTTATCTACAAAAATTTTTTAAAAAATGTTTGAAATTGAGATTTTCGATTGCAGTGTTGCAAAATTTGGCAAAATTGCCCTTTTTTCGGTATAAGGGAACCTCTCAGGCCCAGTTGCACAATTCTGTGAACAAACTCGAATCAAATTAAACCAAGTTTAAGTCACGTATCGATAAAAATTTTGGTATGCTAAAAAATAACCAACTTGAATAGTTTGGGCACAAAAAAAAATTAGCAGCCAAAGTGGGTTGAATATTCCGAAATTACCCAAAAATTGCACAAATACGATATTAAAAAACCTATATATGTAGGTACTAGGTAGGTAAGTACTCGTATACTTATCTGAAAAAACATCGCTTCTGGTTAAATTTCAACTACCTAAACTTACACCAACAGGGTAGGGTAAATCGTATGTATTTATACGAGAACAGTATTTTCCGAAGGAAAAAACACGAAATAAAAACAACTTCTGATATTATTATATTTTGACTCATTTTTGACTTAAGTGAGAAAATCTCCATTTATATAGTCGGGGGAGTGGGCATAAGGATCCATTGCAACCTCCCCCCCGGCCGATCTTCCAGGACAACTTTTATCTTAAAGGAGTCCTAAGGAACATTTCTAGCCTTTGTCCTCTAAAAAAAAAACATGGCACATTGGCCCTACTCACAAATGGCGGCCATTTTGATTGACAGGTCAGCTAAACTCCCAGATTTTGCGTTCAAACATAGGACTTGCACGAGAGTTTTTAAACCGGTACAAAAGTAGATCGAAAGAGCAGGCAAAAATTTATTACATGTCAAAATTTCAAGTGCTAAAGTGCCATTTTCGATTTTTGATGTATTTTTGAAAATCTTTAGGCCAAAAATGAGGGGAAAAATCAAAATCTTACCAAATTGACCTAGAAAGCTGAAATTTGGGAATTACCCTATTCTCGACCCGACAAATCGATTGGAAACTGTTTCAGACCGTTTAGAGTAGTTCTGGAGCCTCCAGCAGATTTTTGAAACTTGAAATTCCCACAAAACTTCATCAAATGGAGTTGGAAAGCCGAAATTCATTCTGCAAACTAATTTCAAAACGCTACGAAGTCGACTGCAGGTGGATTTCAAGTCGTTTTAGAGTCTTCAGCAGGTTTTGGTAGGAATTTTTCATGATTTTAGAGAATTTTTTACGTTTTGATTAAAAAAGCATATTTCACTCAATTTCAAACCTTTTTTGTAAGTACTGTGCCTAATTGGCTAATTTTTCATTTCTTTCTTCACAAAATTTTCTAAAAAGAAGCGGGGTAAAAACGAAGGCAAAGCTTTCGAAAAATTAAAATTTCAAGGATTTGAAAAAACTACCCCCTTCCCCTCCAGCATAAACATTTCCAAAAGTAAGAAAGATCGTGTTTTTTCGTTCTTTTCTTATTTTATGATAAAACACTATGTTTTGCATTTTTGTGAGCAAATTCTTATTACATACTACCTACTTTACGATAGAATGATACTTTTTGGTCAATTTTGGGGTCATTTCAAAAAAATAAATCCCTTGTAAGACCCTATTTTTTGACCAGACTACTGAAGTTTTTTTGTACCCTGTGGGTTTTTATGTTCTAGGGGTAAAAAAGCAAAGTCGTTGAGGGAAATTAAGAGTCTCGGTAAGGAAAAATTGTGCATATAAAAATTTTTTGAGAAATTTTTCCTGCTTCGACTGAAACAAATCGAAATTACCTCTACGCATTAAGAAAAAATATAATTCACCTAATAAGTACATACTTATTTACCAACTATTGAAAATTGTCATTTTTCCAACTTGGCAGCCCTGCACAGCTCAAAGAAAGATTTCCAAGTAAATCAACGTTGCGTCGGGGAAATTTTGTGTGACAATTTCTTTGGTTATTCAGTCAAGTACATACTTATAAAAAATTCAGGTTATTTAGCCAAAAAAAAAGAGTCCTTTTTCGTAGATTCTTAAAACGGAGTTTCTGTATTATTTTTAGGCATAAATGTCAAGCTCTTGATGGATTGTTTGGTTATCGCTAGTTTTGGGAGGGGGGAGAAGGCAGTTGAGAAAGTTGTGGAAAAAAGTAGCATGAGGATGTCAAAATACTTTTTGACTTCAAATGTTTTCTCGTAAATAGGGTTCCAAGTTTTTATATTTTTAAAAATGGCAAAAAATCTAAAAAAAAAAAATATTTTTGATTAAAAATTGTTTTATAAGAACACCATAATGTACCTAATCAAATGGACAGAATTTTGGGAGTTTTTTTTTCTTTTTACATAATTATGAAATTAGAATTGCAATTTGAATACACCTAAACTGGTTCATTGAAAAAATATTGATTATCGAAACAGCAAAAATAATGAAACATTTTACTCTAATAATATTTTTTTTTTTTTGAATTTGATGGAGCCTAACAGAAAATTGTAGCCAAATGACCTCAACAACATATTATGGGAAGAGTTCCATTTTTTTAATGACGAAGCCCTCCCCCCTCCGGTGGGAGCCCAGAGTTTGAAAAATTTTCATATGTTTAAAAAAAAAAAATTTCTTGGTTCGGGTGATTTTTTTAATTTTCAACACTTTGAGCTTTTATAGCTGAGGAGGTTAAACATTGACATGTCCCTTCTGTGGGTCATTGGTTGCAGCATCATCGGATAAAAGGTAACGTACATTTTGGTAGACAAGAACACTCTGCAGCGATGCAGCCTGAATGCCTCATCTGTAGATTGCTCATGCTTTGGTATTGGTATACCTAATTTACACCGTTTTGTATCAGCTTTGTGACATAATCTTGTTAAAAATAGATTTAAACTCAAAATAAAACCAAGAAGTCTTTCAAGGTGCAAACTACAGCCTGCAAATCACTTTAATAAGGCACCAGAACGCAAAAGGCAGACCTATCACATTTCTCGTTTCCTTTTAATGATGAAATTACGCGTAATCCTTTATCGATACGGGTATTTTATCTTTTGACAGAATCGTGTTCACGTATAGACGGATCAATAAAGGTAATTTAAGGTTAAACTGTCTGCGAGCTTTAAAAGGGGATCAAAAATTAGCAATTTGTCTGTCGCTCTTTGAACTTTCCCACGTTGCGAGTTAATTTTTCTAATCATCGAGCAAATTGACACGACATTTACATATTTTATTTAACGCCCCGGTATCGAATCTGGGTTATTTGATTTTACATCGCGGTATAACGAGGAGGGGGAGGGGGAGGGTTCGATACGAACCCTCGAATTTCAATTAAAGATACGCCAGACTATGTACACCATACAGTCGTCGATTGTGAACCTGAGTCCTGAACCAGCAGCGTGCGCGGCTCGCGAGAGAAACCCCCAGAAAAGAAAAGGCGAAAAAAATCGTTTTTTCAACGTCAATTCGTTTTCATTTTACGAAAGGTGAACTGACAGTTAAAATAATGATTTTTTCGACGAGCTGCGTTATAGTCATTACGTCAGAAAATAGACACCGTTGTAAGCTTTTAACGTTGAATTTAGAGAGTAAACTGTGCAGTGCGGGTACGTTTGTTAAAATCGCTGCTGCCGGCGGCATGCTGTACCTACGAGTATACAGACTACAGAGACCTATATGTAGACTATATGTAGGTATAAAATGACGAGAGATTCAGCTTCGTGTTGTGTATTTGTACAGTAGGTACCTAAGAGTTCGAGTTAACCAACCCAACGACACAGTCATATAGTCAAACCGTGGCGCATACGAATAGGTACCTATGTATATGAATTTTTGCGTTCGGATAAATTATTCTCCTTCGAGGGTTCATCTATAACAACACAGACCGGAAAAACTCATTTTACACCCATTCAAGAAAAACTTTCACAGCGGTTAATTTGCTGTTTCGATAAGCATTCGAGCGCAACTCCGTTATTAATTTAACTTTGTATCGAAGATAATAGATTTATATTTGCAAACACCGCGTACCACGCTTTTTCCCCTTCATTCACCTCATAAAATGGTACGCAGCTCTAGCTATACTGCAAATCGACGAGCTTTTAAATGAAAAATTAATTAATGTTCGCCAATTAGCCCGCCATCCCCAGTTCGCTCTAAAGCTAAAATATTACTCGGTCTCTATTCTCCTCGCGTGTACCACTACCAGTTTCAACGACGACGATGAACCGATGCAAAATTCAAAACTCTATATCTACGCCAATTAGAATCTGCTGATCGTGTTTATTCAACTGAAAGAATTCGATAAATTAATAATATCGATGATTATACAGGGTGTTCCACGTTCCCACCTTTTTTTTTTACTACCATACACACACCTATCTACTAATGTATAGAGAGGATTAGTGCACAATTTACTAACGAAGACTAATGTAAAAAGTTATAAAATTGCCCCAAACATCGTGATACGAATACGGAATTAGGAAACCCACAATCGAGCCATACACCCATAGTGAAACTATATTCTTGGTGAAATGACGAAACAAACATTTTTAGGGCTGGAAATTTCACATAAGGGGTGAAATGTTTGAAAGTACAGTCAAAGACAGAGATACTCGTACTTTCCAATGTAACTTACAGTAATAGAAAATAAATTAGATCATTGTACCTGGTTGCACAACTTCAAAGTATATAGGTATACCTACCTAAAGATACACAAGAGGACACCTTGAAAAAGATACAAAGAAATTTTCCACCTCAGTTCTTGAGATAATCACTGAGTGAGTACCGACCCTAGATACGATTATAAGTCGTAGGTATAAAATTACTCCGATTAAAGCACGTAGGAAAATTTAACATTAAATAGAAAAATGCTCGACTAAAATTTAATTACAGCATCAAAAGTTCTAACAATAAAAGCTCACTTATTGTATAAAAATAAGAATTGTAATTTGAGTTTTCAACTTTTTTTTTCTTTTCTCTTTTTTTTTTGTAAAGAGGCTGAAAAGAAAAAATTAAAAAGAATGGAAAAGAAATAAAGAATGAAAACGTTTTATAATGAATAAGATGCGTTATCTTACATTAGGTAGGTAGGTACTTAATTTATATTCGTTGAGATTCTTTGTCTTTAAAAAAAAAAGGTACCTATAAAAATGTTTACTTGGTATTTTCTGCAAATTTAATGGCTGAGAACACTGCACGTTAGATAGGTATACCTACTATAAATTGTACGAGTACCTATACCTACAACCCTTAATAAATACCTATGAGGAAGAGGTATGGATGTTTTTAGTTCTTTCTATTTCAAACATTTCACTTCTCTTCTTTTATTTTTTCCGAGGTGAAACTCAAAGACTTGGAATTTTCAACAAAATTTCAATAATTTAACGAAAAATGATAAGTGGGTCATTCCACGTCAATTCAACCAAGAAGAGGTAAGGGGAGGTCGCCCATTTTTTTGAAATTTTTCCTGTGAAAAAACTTTCCGAAGGGATGACCAATGGCGCAAATCGCAGCCCTCTAGCCCTTTTCTAAAGGCTGCTAGGGGGTGTCAAAGTTTTCAGTGAACTTGAAATACGTTTCATCCATCTTAGCAGTGGATTACTCGATAACCGCGATATCTACCAAAATGGAACTTTTTTCAATAGTGAGGGGTTTTGAAAGGCTTTTTGGTGAAATCATAAAAATCAGAGTAGCCACTTTTTTTCGTACGAAAAATTCGCTCGAAAAGTTTCAAGACGTAGTTTTCATATCGTTCCGACTCCAAAAATTCTGAAATAAATATACTATGGACTTTTTATCTTGAACAACATATTAAAAAATTGAGAGGGACAAAAAAAATCAAAATTCGAAAAAATTCAATTTTTAATTCCAAACATCAAAAAAAGTTTGAATTTATTCAGTTGTCTTATTTTGACCTCTTTCTAAACTTTTTCATGAAAAAGTTGATAAAAATTACACTCGTAGCAAAAAAAATAAAAAAATTCGTTCATTTTTTGAATTTTTTCGAATTTTGATTTTTTGTTAAATTACGAGTTTATTTCATCGAGTGAAGGGGATTTTTCAACTTTTTCAACGGATACGTTAAAATAAGGGTCAAATGGGTCAATTTCACCTATCAAAACTTTTTTTCATGTTTTAAATCAAAAAATCGCATTTTTTTCGCAAACTTTCAATTTTTTTGAATCAACTTTGCAACATGTTACAATCCCAATTTTTTAATATTATGTTGTTCAGCATGAAAAGTTGTCCATAATATATTTTTTTCAGAATTTTTTAGAGTCGAAAATATGTGAAAATTACGTTTTGAAACTTTTTGAGCTAATTTTTTGTACGAAAAAAAGTGGCAACGCTGATTTTTATGATATCACCAAAAAGCCTTTCAAAACCCCTAACTATGGGAAAATGTTCCATTTTGGTTGGTATTGCGGTTATTGAGTAATCCACTGAAATGGATGATATTTCAAGTTCACTGAAAACTTTGACACCCCCAAGCAGTCTTTAAAAAAGTGATAGAGGGTTGCAATTTGCGCCAGTGGTCATCCCTTCAGAAGGTCTTTCCGCAGGAAAAATTTCAAATAAATCGCCGACCCTCCTTACCACTTCTTGGTCGTGTTAACCTGGAATGATCTAAATATTGAAAATTTGCAGCTATTTCAACAAAAAATTTCAAGCTGGCTCTTTTTTTCAGAAGCTCTTCAAAATACTAATTTTTTAGAAATTCTTCAAAAAATCCATTGAAATTGAAATTTTTTGATTATGTTCATGGCATAGATATTTTTATAATTTCCACCCCTTTCAAGGGTTCTCGAAACACTCTTGAAACGACAAGAAATGAAAATCTAAAAATTACCTAGGGAAAATGGTTAAATTGAACAACCGATGTTAATTCCAGATTTATGAATGAAAACGTATCTTGGGGGCATTTTAATTTTGAAAAAAATTGTGTTTCTTATTTTTGAATACTTTTTTGAGATACGGTATATACCTACGTAATCTGAAAATACACATAGGTGTAATTACCAACTAAATCTCATTTCAAAAAAAGTTACAATTAGACTCGAGTCACATGAAAAAAAAGTGCCAAAAAATCTACAACTGTATAGCTGTTTATCATATTCCATAGAAGTACGAGAACTTGAGCACAGCAGATGAAATATTTCAGTATTTTTCCAAATTAGTATATTACTCAAAGGTATGCATATATACGTACCTACTTCATGAAATATGTACCTATCTGTAAACTTTACTCATTACTAAGTCACAATTCGTTAAGGTATAACTATACGTAGGTACCTGCGTATCGCGATACTCTGAGCGAAAACTTTGAAATTAAAAATACCTACCTAACTTATTTTAATATAAAATAAATTTCCGTCTTCTATTTCTACCTATCTCGTATCATTCGTTAGTTCGTATACGATTTAGCGAATTATAAACATACGCAGCTTCGGGGTATTGTTAAAACAATGTCGAAAAACGCCACCAACACGTTTGTCAATTCTTCTAAAGCTTTACAACCTTTCATCTCCTTCGCTGCCGCTCAGAAAATACGTTCACACTGTTTAAAATCCTACATAATATATATTTCACTAGCATTAACACTTTTCTGTTTCCAATTTACATGTTTAATGAAATACGCCTTCAGTTGGGAAGTAGAGGCAACTGTTTCAGCATATGTGTAATTTTGGTTGCGTGGTTTTTCAGTCGTGGCGTATTTCTGCAAAAAACACGCTGAATGAAGACATGGTTTAGTCCTTTTTAATATTACATCGAGTTGGATTTAGTGAATGGAGGCTTTGTATAATCAAGTTTCAATGCCAAAAATGTCAGAAAAGTGTCAAAACAATGGGTTTAAGGCTGCTTTGAATCAAGTATGCGTGGTAGAAAGTACATCCACCAACAAATGTCGAAACGGTTGTCAAAATTTTCAAGTTCAATGAAAAAAAAAACTGGTTCCAAAGTTTCTATTTATGAAAAGGCAATCAAAATAGGTACTTAGTTGAAAATATAAGTATCTCTATCTACACTTATAATTATTTTTGAAGAACTTTATTCCAAGTAACCCTTCTGAGCAAAGACATTAGGCATTAGACGCCCACATTTCCAGTGAAAAAAGTGACCAAAGTACGGTATCGTTCGAAATCGAAATTCATCTTAAAGTTTGAAAAACATAACGATAATTAAGATGAATGTACTATGTGAGTACATAAAGAAAATAGACCATTGAAGTTTTTATAAAACTTCTTATTTCTTTTGAGTATTAGACAGGTGGTAAAAAAAAAAAGAGGACGAACAAAGAAAAAAGTTCGTTAAAAGTACCAGGGATGTGTAAAGTGTATTTCTGGATAGAAAGGCTATTTCTGTTTTAATTTTCTATGTGTTGAGGAAATGAATGAATTTTACACGAGTGTATTTAATATTAACGTACTAGCTTCAAAAGGTCAACTTTTACCCTTTCCTTTGGGTCGTGTGAGTGTGAACTAGGAGATTCAACAAGTATTCGTTAAGATTTTATCAACTTGTAGAATTCGCTGGGCGGAATATCTTATCGTTAGATATTGTAGCACTTGTCACGTACGACAAAAAACGCTACGTAAAGGTTTTATTGCCTGCACGCAATATCGAAAGCTTTGAGAATTTTCCAGGCAGTATGGATTTTTGAAAACAAAATGATTTTTTTTGTTTTCTTTTTTATGAGCTCTTGAAATGGTTGAATACAACAGGAGTACATGCCTAGGTAGTTATGTGGGTAACCCATTAAATCATCATTGATAAAATGATTGTAACAACAAAAAACCTTATACTTACGAGTACCTATATTCATAAAGTTACCTTAATTCATATTTCATATCATTCCCAAGGTTGAGCTAATAAAGTATAACTCGACCAATATAAATTATTTCTAACCAATTTGCGTCATCCAGAAGTTGGTTTACTCGCTTTAGGGAGTAATGTTACCCCTTCAATGCTTTACTACAATAAAATTTACACATGGTAATGAACTTATTTAGGTATATGTACCATTATTTATATAATCAAAGATACGCTGTGGGCAGGGCTGTGAAAAAAAATGGAACAGTGTTCTAAACAAAATTCATTTAAAACGTTATTGTTTTTTGTGTAAAAACCAGTTTTTCAGAGATTTTTTTTCTACATACAATCTGAAACTTTTTTTGATTTTGGTTGAAAAAATATATCACCATTTTAATTAAGAGGCATGCGTTGCAAGTAATCATCTTTTTTCAGCAAGGTACCTGATGAAAACGTAAATTAGTTGGCCTTAAAAAAAAGTTTTAAACACCAAACGGTCCCAAACCCTCCTTCCAATTTTGTTCAGCCAAATCCCTATCCATCCAACATTTTATTTATCTGTCTTCCCTATGTGCACATCTCTACAAATACCTAGACGAAAGCGCTCTATTCACACCGGACGTACCCTCCGAAATTGAGAAATTCGTCACCTTAATCAAAAAACACAACATGAAATTTGATATATCGCATGCTCTCAATTTATACCATACATCCCCTCCCCTCTCCACCATCCCTAATCTGTTCGAAGCATAATTATTCGGGTTGTTTGACTCTATGAAATTTTCAATCGATGATAGCTGGTTTGATTTTACGTAAATATGGGCCAAAACTCAGATAAAAAAAAAAAAAAAAAAACATTTTTAACCTCTTTTCAAAGTTCTTTAATGTGGTGCGATCGTATTCAACATAGGTATCTGAAAACTTCCAGAGCCTATTCTAACAAAAGGGAACCTCTTGAGTTGTCACACTCCGATTTGAACGGGACCGCGATTTTTAGAAAGAGCATATTATTCTAAAACCCGCAAAAACAAATTTTCAGCTGCCCAATTGACCAGCTTTTTTCAAAATTAAAAAATCCAAAAAATCAAAAGTTTCCCGTTTGTGTGGAAATTTTTGAAATTCACGTGAATCGCTGTATTTTGTCTAAAACTAACCCCAAAAACTCAAACTTCACAATTTCCAGCCATTCTGGACCCTCCAGCGCGATTTTTCAATTTCTCCAGAATTTTGAATTCGCTCCAGAAGGCGTGAATATGAAGTTGGGAAGCTAAAAATCACGTATATTACACTCGACCTGTTTAACGAGTTTATCCACATTTGAGCCGATTTTGAGAGTGACACCTCAAGAGTGGTTTTTTGAGGTGTCACACTCGCTCCAAAACGGCTGGAAATGGTAGAATTTGCGCTCCGGGGGTTAGTTCTTGAAGAAATACAGCGATTCGCGTGAATTTCGAAAATTTCCACACAAACGAGAAACTTTTGATTTTTTGGATTTTGTAATTTTGAAAAAAGCTGGTCAAAAAGCCACTTTTGAGGTGTCACATTCAAAATCGGCTCAAATGTGGATAAATTTGTTAAACAGGTCGAGTATAATACACAACTCGATTTTTAGCTGCCCAACTGCATATTCACGTCTTCTGAAGCAAATTCAAAATTCTGGAGAAATTGAAAAATCGCGTTGGAGGGTCCAGAATGGCTGGAAATTGTGAAGTTTGGGTTTTGGGGGGTTAGTTTTGGACAAAATGCAGCAATCCACGTGGATTTCAAAAATTTCCGCACAAACGGGAAACTTTTGATTTTTTGGATTTTTTAATTTTGAAAAAAACTGGTCAAAAAGCCACTTTTGAGGTGTCACACTCAAAATCGGCTCAAATGTGGATAAACTCGTTAAACAGGTCGAGTGTAATATACAACTCGATTTTTAGCTGCCCAACTTCATATTCACGCCTTCTGGAGCAAATTTAAAATTCTGGAGAAATTGAAAAATCGCGCTGGAGGCTCCAGAATAGCTGGAAATAGTAAAATTTGGATTTGGGTAATTAATATTAGTTTTGGGACTTATTTTGACCATTTTTACTGATCAAGTAGGTACTTTTGAAAAAAAGCATAAATCACCAAAAACAGTCAATTTTGAATTTTCAAAAATTCGCCAAAAATCGAAAAATGAACTTTGGCAGCTGAAAATTTGTTTTTGCGGATTTTAGAATATGCTCTTTCTAAAAATCGCGGTCCCGTTCAAATCAGAGTGTGACACCTCAAGAGGCTCCCTTGTCAGTAGCACAAAAAAATACATTTTTAATTTTTAGCAATTTTCAAAATTTTTAAATTGAAGAATAGTTTTTTGGGTCGTTGTTTCAAAATTTTTCTGCAAGGAATATGTTGCAATCGCATTTAATTCGTCAGCAATTTTATGGAATCATGCAACTTTGAGAAATTAACTCACAACACTTTCTTGAATAATGAATTTCTAGACCAGGCGAACTAATAAGCCAAGTGTGCGTCTGCTTTCAAGTTATCCTGCCTGTATAAATGTGCTCTGATTTCTCAGCTTCGTGCTTGATCAATACAATGTTTCTTTAAAGTATTAAATAGGTACGTATTTTCAGTTAGTCGGTTGGTATTTGAATGCTTTTCGAGAACCATAACAGAGTAGGTATAGCACTTTTCATTCACTTTTACCCCTGCGAGCAATTTTTGAAACCATGATTTAATGGCCAAACAATACACAAGGGAGCTGTAACCAAAATGTACCTACATTATAATCTTATTCTTCTGACTAACTCTTGCATTTACTAATATTTTTAGCTCCAGATTCTACTATAGGTTTACCGATATATTTTTATCCATCGATCGGCCATGGCTCCTTCAACTAGACTACCTATCTAAGTATTGCTCCCTCATCCTCTTCGCTATCCGTTATAGGTAATATTTGTATAGAGGTACTCCATTCCCAAATTGCGTTTTTTTTTCAACGAGTAAAAATTCAAAAAACCGGGTCAATTTGTGTTGTCATATCATTCGAACCGACGCGACGTTATTTTCGTCTGTTAAAAAAGTTGGCTATCGTGCGATTTGAAAAGTGAAATGAATGACAGAAATATCTTCTTTTGACATTACAAAAGTAGGTAGATATGGCGAGAGAAAGGGCGAGGTAAAAGGATACCTCGTACTCGTATACTTATAACAATACGAACAGGGAAAAAAAGTAGAAAAACGTCACGAGTTGTTGGTATTGATAAACATATTGGAACACGTCTCGATAAATCTCATTCATGGAGGAAAAATCGCCCTAATGAATGATTTTCTGCCGAATATCTCGGCGCATTCCATTTCACAACGAGAGAAACGTGCACGTACTCGGCAAAACGTCTGCATTATTTTGGCGAATTGAAAGGTTGTTGTTGTAGAAAAAAATTGCTAAAACGTCGAATTGGCTGTAAAAGACGACAAAAACTAAGTATAGTATATACGAATAAGGGGTATAAAAGCTAGAAAAAAAATAGACTCGACAATGGGGAAAAGTTTACATGTAGTCACGCGGAATATTTATGATGAGTTCAACAGGCAACAAACTTCAGTGTAGCCGAACATTATGTGTGCCAGTCTGTCTACGAGGGGTGTTAGTATAAATGAAAAAGAGGGATGAAATTTATTCAGATGAAGAGAGAGTGAGAGAAAGCGAGAGATGATGTGTACGTTGATGAAGCAAGGAGTAGGATTATCGATTTGTTTCCGTAGAGCAGTTAGCCCGGTAACCTTTTGCGAAAAGTTACACGCCCTGAATTTGTACATTCATGTATAAGGTTTGCCTCGTTTTCGTAATTAATTACCTTCTCGTTATCGTTATCAAAATTAAATTACACCCGACAAAGGTGCAAACTGCCGACACCTTTCAAATTTTAATCAATCGAAATTGGAAAAAAAAACTTTACCTAAACGAGGTCGCGTGTTGGAAATTTTCTTCACCTTTGTACAAATTTTAATTATTTTTAACCGATCGATAGGTGTAGGTATACGAAGAACGCTGTCGAGTTTAAATTTAATTTACCTTTTTCAAACGTTCTCCTTCTATGTATATTGAAGCTTCCTTTTCTATCGTTATATATTCGTTTTGAAACCTTTTCAAATCATTCCATTACAATTTAAGTTTTATGTAGATGTATAATTTCGAATCAGACTTATGTACACTTTACAGTCATTTTACTTAGAAAGCTGCCACTAATCAATAAAACTCTCGAAGATTTGCTCCGAAAGTACAAATGGAATCTCAAAGATATGAGGAATTATTGACGAAATTTCACCCTATATATCTACTCGGTTTCAGAGTTCTGCTTTGATTCGACGGAAATCGATAAACTTCAAAGGAATTAGCTATACCTTCAAAGAATTAACATTTCGTATTGATGCTTTTTACCAATCGAACAATGACTGGAAGTTTCTCACTTTTCGAAGCTTTCATTCGAAATACGCGTGTATTTCAATAGGATGAGATTTTCTTTTTTACCTCAACGCGCGTAGGTAGGTATCGTATTTTTGCGATGGAAAATTCAAGTTTTCAAAATGCGATAAAGGGATTTCCATTTTTAAAGCTCGATTAATATTTACATTATGTGAATAACCTTTTGATAGGATATGTACTTATATTCTTTACGTAGGAGGAGAAAAAATATTTCCGTTGAATATTACATTTTTTTCGCTTAGTATCTACAATATGCGTAGATAAATTAAAAACCAGAACTCGACTTTTTATTTTAAATATTTATTCCATTAAATTTCCATCGTTGTTTATTTTTTTTTCTACGTAAGTAAAGTTTTTTTTTCAACCTTGTATGAAAATTTTATCGAGCAGCATTGAAATTGTTCTCGAAAAAAATGCGTGGTTCACTTCGCGGTTATTGACGGGGAGTTGGAATTTCTGGATTTTCGATTTAAATTTCAACTCATGTTACAGCTAACCTACCGACGTTCTCGTTGAAAAATAAATTTTTTCCAGTGCTTATGGTATCTAACTAAAATCGATTCGTTGTTTTTGCTCGTTTATTCTTATACTTTTACTAGATGCGAAAAATTTGCTGCCAAAGAATGAATGATCAGTTGGAGGTGATTTTAATGTCTAGGTATACTTTTGTAAAATTTGAAAAGCTATTCAGGTAACTACTGGCATGAAATTATTGAAAAAATAAAACAAAGTAGGTTTTTTCATGTGAAAACCCCTCCCCCTTCCACCCTTCCCACCATCCTTATTCGGTGGAGCCTGTTCTTTTATTTATTTTAGGCAACCCTGCGCTAGAACTTCTAAGTACAGAACATTGGAAAAAATAGCCAAAATCATGAATTGAGCAGTAGGGTGAAGGGAAAATATTTTTGCAAAAAATTTGAGGATTAAGTACACTTTTTGCTTATCTCCATTTTTGAAGGGGCTATATCTACTTAGTAATTCAAAACTGTGTGGCCCCTTTAAAAATCAAGTAAGCTATACAAAAATGGTACATCATATATTTTCAGTTTTCAAAAAATTTCAATATGTTGTGTAATGGAAAGTACTATTTTTGAAGGGGGTATGGAATTTTCAATCGTTATAGCCTCTTCGAAAATAAAAATGGCAATAAGTGTATATGCAAGAATTTTTTTTCTATCGCCCTGGTTATACTTAGGTACTTTAATTCATCATTTCAGTCAAATTTTTAAAACTCACATTTAATCTTAATTGTATCTACTTTTGTGTATGCATGGTTGCCTATGATGAATAAATCAGGAATGATTCAAATCCATTTTGTGCTAGATCAGACAATTAGTGTGAGTCAGGTTGCATTTTTTTTTTTTTTTTTTTTTAAATATTGAAGTCTTACCTGCTTAAAATGTTCATTTTTGGTTCAAATGGAACCCCTTAAATTTTTATTGAAAAATATTAATATTTAGAGGTGGCGCACAAGCGTTGAATGTTGAGAGTTACGAGCGCGCACAAGCACAATACTCCCCACGATGGCGCCGTGGGAAACGCAGTGAAGTTTGACGGGGTTCATTCCGCGCAACTTTAATGAGAGCAGCATCCCCACTACAACTCATCAAGTGATACTAATCTTTCTTGGATTTCTAAAACAACCACAACTAAGTATTGATTATAATTTTTCGGCTGTAGAATTCATTTAAACCCGAATTGTGGAATTTAGAAATCAAAATATTCCATTTTCACTAAGTAAGAGATTTAAAATTAATAAAAGTTATAAAACATCAACTTAAAGAGCTGAATCAGAATCATACAGGGTGTTAAATAAAGCTTGGGCAATAATTTCACAACAGATGCAACTCGAGTAGACAAACAAAAAACGTTATTATGATAAGTTGCCTATCTTGTAAAATGATGGCAGTGCATGCTCCGCAAAACTGGAAATTTATTACCAATTTTGAAAAATTCATCAAAAATAAGTGAATGATTCAAACGTTTTCTTATTTTTGATGAATTTTTCAAAATTGGTGAATTTTAGTTCAAAAATGGGGTAATTTCTTCAATACGCAGATGGTAAGAAAATGTTTGAATCATTCAAGTGATGCCCCTAACCCATAGTACTTGAGTGGACAAACAAAAAAAGTTTTTATGGCCAATTGCCTATCTTCAAAATTGAAGGGGCAAACCAGATTCAAAATTCAAATTCGGGGCACTTAAAATTTGGAAATTTTGAATCTGGTTTGCCCCTTCAATTTTGAAGATAGGCAATTGGCCATAAAAACTTTTTTTGTTTGTCCACTCAAGTACTATGGGTTAGGGGCATCACTTGAATGTTTCAAACGTTTTCTTATTTTTGATGAATTTTTCAAAATTGGTAAATTAGCGCCTTCATTTTACAAGATAGGCAACTTATCATAATAACGTTTTTTGTTCGTCTACTTGAGTTGTATCTATTGTGAAATTATTGCCCTCGCTTTATTTAACACTCTGTATAGAACAGTCATATTTCAATGCAAATTTATCCTATGCCTACATTACCTACATTTTTTTCTACGGTTGCTGAGTAGAATAGAATAATACAGCCTCAAATTCATACTCGTACTTTTTTCTTTACTTTTCAAATCTTTTGTATTTCCACCTTCAATGAGCTTTGGAATTGAAAAATTGTTATTGAATCTTCATTATAACATCTAGAAAACCCCACCAGGGACTAGACTTACTTATCATGCATCATAGAGGAGGTAACGTTTTGTAAGACTGCTTCGATCCAGGATCCAACGAGGGAACGCAATGCTACATTTCCCGGTGCACAACCGTGGGAAGTTTTCGCTCGACGCGCTCGTACCTTCTCAACATTCAACACTTCTGCGCCACCAGTAAATGTGATGCGATCTGGGATAGGGTACCAAAGTCGGAAAAGTAAATTTCGTGCTACAGCAAAAAACAGTTGAGGTATGGAGAAATGTCAATTTTCAGGTTACACTGAAAACTTGTTCTAGACACCGTTGGCTATCATCTAGCATAAAAATTACCTCTGAAAGAAATATTTTTCCCTATTAAATACAAATACCCAAACGAAGTTAAAAAAGAAAAGGTACCCAAAGTCGGCGTGTTGTTTCCCCCCGCTTGCGCTTCCACTACCATTCCGCTTGCTACTACCCAATCAATGTTCTTCTGTTCTTTCCTGTTAGTTATGTCAAATTCACAATAAAATTAGTTGTATACCATTAGAAAACGCTTATTACATATCTTCCTTGGTGGCTAGATGCCTGGAGAGCGGACCTTCACGCCAGAGGTCGTGGGTTCAAGTCCTTCTCTGGGCAAAAATTTTTTTATAATTTTTTTCACTGATTTCTTTTTAAAGTCGTGAGTTTTTGTAAAATTTTAATTTTTTACGCATTTTAATGTTTTTTTTCAAATTTTCTGTACAAAAAATGTGTTTCCCTCAACATGATTCAACAAATAGTCAACAAATGTTGACACAATTTTTAAAATTTGATTGTCTATAATTTTGAAGTATCATATCAAAATTTCAGCCAATTTAGTGCAGTAGAAGTCGAGAAAATAATTTTTTTTCGAAATTTTGAAGGAAAAACTTTGAACTTTGATTTTCTCAAAATTTTCTTTTTTTAAGCAGAAACTTCAACTGTTCATTGCTCAGCCGCAAAAAGGGCTAGACTTGATATCTTTTTTTTAAAAAAAAAAGCTGACATTTTAAGCTTTCAAATGACACAATAAAAACGAAAAAAAATTTTCCGACTTTGGGTACCCTATCCCAGATCGCATCACAAATATTATTTTTTTAGCTGAAATTTTATATGATGTATTTTCAGACATAAATGAACACTTTTAGGGGGCAAGACTTTGAAAAAGTGAAAAAAAAATCCCGTATAAAGCTGACTCACCCTATCAGACATAGGCGAGTCAATTTTCAACTTTTCCAATATCTACATTTTTGATAAAACGCAACTAAAAATTGTTGTAGAAAAACCTCGAGAAAACACGAAAAAATGCTAGCTCTTCAATTCAGTGTCTGATCGTCTGACAAAAGCGTCTAGTTTCCAAATTGTAATGTTTTAACAGTTTTCTAAATTTTGAAAGAATGATAAGCAAATATTCCAAATGAATCCATGCAGGAAAATATCTTCTTTTTTTCGCCCGCATTAGTCGGAACAGGCATGCATGTAATTTTTCAGCTGGTACTTTAGCTTCTCGAGTTCATAGAAAAACATGATAAAAATTGTGTAAAAACATTTTAATATATGTATTTAAGTAGGTATGGTGCATTTTGTCACACAATAAGCCCATTTTTGATAAATTCTCCTTCCTTCCTTAGAGTTTGTGAAAACTCTTGAAAAAAAAACTCAAATTTTCGCAACTTTTCTGAGGTAATTTTGCTGCAAATTTTCAGTTGGTACATATAAATTCCGAAAAATTCTGAGGAAAATTGAGAATTTCATCTCGTTTCCCCAATATTTTCTTTGTGAATAACTTCCCTATGTACGCTCGTGTCTCAATTACAATAGAAAATATTTTCAAGATTTACAATTTCCATCGTAATCTATTGGAGAAAAATAGTCGCTCGAATTATTTAAAAATAAAAGATTACTTACATCAAATTTTCAAGTTTGCATGGTTTATTTTCGTCCATGTTGCATATTCTTTTTATCTTGAGAGAGAATTCACCTCCCTCAAGTAGGCAGTTTTTAAATTATTCTGGAATAAATACCAATTTTCGTACGTGCTTGAATATGAAGAAAGAAAGTGTAGGTTTTGCGGTGGTAGATGTTTTGACTTTTGAGAAATCTTATTTTCTTTACGCGGTGAAATCAGCATTGTGCTGAACCCTTTTCCATTTGGGTTTCACCCTTCTTAATTTCAAGGAAGAGGAAACTATAATGTTTGGTGATTGTATTATTACGATGAAAATGAAAGATTGAGGTTACAGCGGAGAAAGGTGACAAATAACCAATGTTTTAGAAGGCAATGCACTATCATTTCCTCTCCGAAGGAGTACAACCTCTTTGAGTACCAAATTTTGTCACCTTTTGAATCATTTTTTACTACACGACTGTAACCCTTGAAATAATAGCTACAGCAAACTGCAGTTCTTAGAAAGAATTAAACCATCCTGCGAAATTGTGCTCCAAGGTTGTTGTTTTTTTTAAATGAAAAAAAAGAAAAGTTCTCTCATTTGTACCACGAATTCCACGAACCAATGAATCCAAAAGTCTTGTTACGAAAATCTTAATTATAAGAAATAATGACTAGGATGTAATAGTAAAATAAAAATAGTTGAAAATAATTTTTAAAAATGTTAATCTAATCCCTTTCCTTCAAAAAAATGAAGATAGATAACTATCTTTAAAAATTGAAATACCTATTTATAAAATTTTCAATCTCTAGCTACTTTTCAAATATTTTCAAAGATCAATTTTTGGCGAGAGGATGGGCACATCTCAAAACCTCTTTAAAGTAGCTAAACGTTAATCAGAGATGGATAGGTATCCTATATTTCCTCTCAAAAATGCTGCAAAAGAGTAGAGATGAAACTTTCAATTAAAAACACAACAATAATAATAATAATGAAATTGGTTTTTGAAGTACCTACCTAGGTATATGTTTTATTTTTACTTTTCAGCATTTCGCGAGCAATAGTTTTTAAATAGGTACCCATTTTTATGCAATTTAACTAACCTCTACTTTCCATTCTGTTTCAGCTGCTGCTGGATCGTCATCGCAAGCCTCACCAGTAGACGCAGACCGTCAAATAATCAATTTCGAACCAAAAAGCAGCATTACAGAACCACCTCCCGAAAAAGTACCCATCGTACCTCAAGAAGAACTTTCGCCTACTAACAACGACGAAGAAGACCCCGACGACGAAAATGCCGAAAAAGGATCCTTACACTGCGTAGAAGCCACCGCCGTTAGAACCCTAGCTGCCAGCACAGGCACCGTAGCTATTCTAGGCACGACTGCCAAATACAACGAGAAAGTAGATTACCGACGAAGTTACCAAGAAGATACTCCCTCCAACGATGAACCAAAATCTGAAAATATACCCCCTGAAAATAGCCAATCAGAACCCGAGCTCGAGTCCAAAGTTCAAGAACAGTTCAACGAGGAACCCGCAGATAAAAGTCAAATCGCTCAAAATGGACCTACCAGTATCGTCACGACAGCTATTATCGAATCTAGATTATCTCAAAGCGAAAGTGAACTTGAAAAAAGTCAAATTAGTGAAAAAATCCCGGCTCAATCGAGCGTTGAAAAAGCTGACGATACGAGTAAACCTGCAGTCGATTCTGCGGAATCAGAAAAATACCTTCCTAAAGTAGTCGAAAGTATCGAAAAAGCCAAGAAAGAAAGTTTCGATAAAAAAGATGCCACCACGAATGATGATGTTCAAGAACCAACCCCCGATCAAAATAATGTTAATCAAGAACCAGTCGAATCGTTACCTTCGTCAGAACCGAAACCAGTCGAACTTATTGCCGAACTTAAGAAATCACCTTCGCCAGCTGCCGCAGAAATCGAAGACAGGGATACCCTCGAACTCGAAAGAACCAACGGTAACAGCGAAATAGAAAGCACAAGCAGCGATATCATTTCAGTCGTCAACGAACTCAGGGAAATTCCGCCCAAGAAAGACTCATTCGAAGAGACCAATAAACCAAATAGATTATCATTCGGTCAAATATCGATGGAAGAATCGGAACAAAACACGCTGGAAATTTCATCAGCTGACGACGTTATGAAAAACGAATCTACCGATTTAACGTCTCCCGAAAGTTTAAGAGGATTAAGTTTCGACGAATCGTTCCCCAAAATGAACATCTTGGTGGAAGGAAAGGCCGAATCTAGAGACGACGGCGAGTCGTCCAAAGAAGAAAATGCTCGAGAAATAAGCAATACGTCGTTGAACACGTTGGGAGATGATTCCGAAGACGATGGTTCTGATTTAGACTTCAACTTCTCTCGTAAAACCGACCATGGTATGAAACGTTTCGACACGATATCGAGTAACGGTGAAAGCTCCTATAATCGAGTCGAAGACCATAATTACCCGTCGGTTACCGAAGAACCAGACTTGGAAGAAGTCGCCGATGAAAAATTGCTCGACTTGGATTTTACTCAAGAAGACAACGTATTCGATAACGAAGAGCTAAAACGTTTGAAAAAAACAGTTCGTGAGAATGTCATCCCCGAAGTAGACGACATTTGTAAACAAGCTGTGGAAAAGACGACCGATATTATGGCTAAAATTGCCGCCGAGACTGCCATTATCGTTGAATCCAAAGATACCGAAGAGGTGAACAACGTGTCCGAATCTAGTGTACTTTCAGCCGTTGATTCGGTAGTGGCGGAAAAAGGCAGCGATTTCGATAGCTTGTCCTTCCTAGACGAGCAAAGTGATTCCAGATCGGTGTCTGTCTTAGGACAAGATGAAGCTAAGTTACCAAAATCTGAGGTGCCGGAGGCAGCTGCAGTCACGTCGCCTGCTGCGGATGATGCTCAAAAACGATTGGCTGATTGTGAACAAGTGTCTTCAGAAACTCAAGAAGTACGTTAGAGCTGTTGTTAGAATTTATTTTACCTACTTACTTACTAAAAAAGAGCATCGACCGAATCTTCGTTTGATTATAATTGTTGCTGTCTCTTTTGAATGAGGCCATAAGAACTCAGCATGGTCTTAGGTCTTGAACCCCCCCCCCCCCCCCCATTAAAGCAGATTTCAGTTGCTCACATTGAGTTTTCGATTACTCATTGAAAATGACAGAAATTTGTCCAAAAACTTATATCAACTCCCCTGAACAAAATTTCACCATTTTCCAGTCATTTTGAAGCCTCGCTCCATCGCGAAAATTTTAACATTTTTTCAGAAGACGTGAAAATTAATTCAGGCAACTAAAAATCGAGTGGTGGCTTTTTCTCGACCTACCATTTAACAAGTTTACCTGTGTTTGGTCCGATTTTCAGATGGACACCTCGAGTGTGTTTTTTTTGGCCAGAGTAAGGAAAAAATTCCAATAATCAAAAGTTTTCTTTTGGAAGGGATATCTTTGAAATTTTCTGGAATGGCTTTGACTTGTAAAACCATCCACCTAAATCCAAATTTCATCTTTTTGAGTCAATTTAGAGCTTTCCAACGTGATTTTCGATCTCTTCAGGATTTTAAAATTTCTTCAGAAGGCAAGGAAATTTGACCATACATTTTCCAATTATTATTATATGTAGAACTGGAAAATGTTGGTTAAAAAGATAAAAATCGGGTGAAATGAAGATCAACGTTTCAAGCAGGTTGAGAATACCTACGCTACAACTCGATTTTTAGCTGCCCAAATTCATTTCCATGTCTTCTGGAGAAATTTTAAAATCCTAGAGAAATTGAAAATCGCGCTGTAGTCTCCATAATGTCTGGAAATATTGAAATTCGGTGCGAGCGAGAGTTAATATTAGTCTAAAGACTAATTTTCAGCCGTTTTACTGAATAATTATTTATACGATATTTCTTTAGTTTTTTAATTAAAAAATCTTCAAACATAGGTAAGGTATAAATATTTGAACTTTCAAAAAATCACCAAAAATTGAAAAATCAATCGAGGGGTTTCGTTGTTAGATTCAAATTCATTCTCATTGTTAAAAATTCATTTTAATGCCATTATTTCCATTTTTTTTGTAAAGGCAATAGGCATTTTGCCCCTCAGTCTTCAAAGTACATAGGTAGTCGGGGGGCCGCATAAGGATCACTTGCACCCCCTGACGATCCTCCGGGACAACTTTTTTCTTAAAAGGGGAGTCCTAAGGAACATTTCTAGCCCTTGTCTTCAAAAAAAAAGTGGCCCTACTTACAAAATGGCGGCCATTTTGATTGACAGGTCAGCCGAAATCGCAGATTTTGCGTTCCAACATAGGACTAGCATAAAAATTTTTAAACCGTACAAAGGTAGATCGAAAGAGCAGGCAAAATTCATCACCCCTGTCAAAACTTCAAGTGCTGAAGTGCCTTTTTCGATTTTTGATGAATTTTTAAAAATCAAATTTTGGCCAAAATGTGAGAAAAAAATCAACATTTTACCAAATTGACCTAGAAAGCTGAAATTTGGGATATACCCTATTTTTGACCTGTCAAATCGATTGAAAACTGTTTCAAAACGTTTTGAGCAGTTCTGGAGCCCCCAGCAGATTTTTGAAACTCGAAGTTCCCACAAAATTTCATCAAAATGGTGTTGGAAAGCCACAATTAATTCTGCAAACTAATTTCAATACGCTGTGAAGTCGACTGCAGGTAAATTTCAATTCGTTTTGGAGCCTCCAGTGATTTCTTGAAAATTACTGGAGCCTCCAGTAAATTTTTGAAACATGAAATTTCCCAAAATTTCTTCAAAACGGAGACGAAAAGCTGAAATTAACTATACACTCCAATTTTTAACACCCTCTGAAGACGACTTAAGGTGAGTTCAAGTAATTTTGGAGCCTCCAGTGACTTTTTGAAAGGTTTCATGGCGTTTTTAGGAGAATTGAAGTTTCCAAAAAGTAGCTGAAAGCTTCAAAACCACTTGAAACCACCATGCAGTCGATTTCATATTATTGTATTAAAATTAGTTTGCAGAGTAATCAAGTTTCAAAAATCTATTGGATGCTACAGTAGTTTTCAAAAAATTGCTGGAGGCTCCACAACAAAATGAAATTCACCTGCAGTCGACTTCATAGCGTATTGAAATTAGTTTGCAGAATTAATTTCGGCTTTCCAACTTCATTTGATGGAATTTTGTGGGAATTTCTAGTTTCAAAAATCCACTGGAGGCTCCAGTAATTTTCAAAAAATCGCTAGAGGCTCCGAAATGACTTGAAATTCACCTGCAGTCAACTTCATAGCGTATTGAAATTAGTTTGCAGAATTAATTTCGGCTTTCCAAATCCATTTGATGAAATTTTGTGGGAATTTCGAGTTTCAAAAATCTGCTGGAGTCTCCAGAACTGCTCAAAACGGTTTGACACCGTTTCCAATCGATTTGAGAGGTCGAAAATAGGGTATATCCCAAACTTCAACTTTCTAGGTCAACTTGGTAAAATTTTGATTTTTTTCTCACATTTTGGCCAACATTTGATTTTTGAAAATTCACCAAAAATCGAAAAAGGCACTTTAGTACTTGAAGTTTTGACAGGTGATGAATTTTTGCCTGCTCTTTCGATCTATGTACCTTTGAACGGCTTAAACATTTTTATGCTAGTCCTATGTTGGAACGCAAAATTTGCAATTTCGGCTGACCTGTCAATCAAAATGGCCGTCATTTTGTAGGTAGGGCCACTTTTTCTTTTAGTACAAGGGCTACAAATGTTCTTTAGGACTCCTCCTTTAAGAAAAAAGTTGTCCTGAAGGATCGGCAGTGGGTGCAAGTGATCCTTATGCGACCCCCCCCCCCGACTAAGGCAACTTGTTCTCCTCCAACTTTCCACACTACCCTGTAGATAGATAGGTATCCATGCAAAATATAAGAAAATGAAAGAAAAAAAATCGATTTTTAGGCTAATACTCTTACAATTGATTCTATTCAACTCAATATATTTTTCCATGCTTTAGTCATCAATTTTTGATAAAACTAAAAATAAATTTTATTTACTTACAGGAAAGTTTAAATTCTTCTCAAGAAATCTCCGGAGCTGTGATAACTCAAGAAGACATATCAGTAGAAACAGAAAAAACCGCCGTAGATTCCGTTAGCGAAGACTTACCAAAACCACCAGATTTGGAGGAATTTCCTCCATTACCTGAAAATCTGGACCAATTCGACGTAACCGAAGACGAATTAAAATCCGTTCAGTTACCTGATTACGGTGATATTGTAGTAAGTGACACGAAAACTTTACCCGATCCTGAGCTGGCTGCGTCCAAAATCCAAGCCGGAGTTCGAGGGTATTTGACCAGAAAGCAGTTTAAAAATAGGACCAATAGTCAGGTACGGACCCCTTATTTACTTACATACTACATTTGGGTGGATCGTGAAAAAAAAACACAAATTATTACATATCGGAGGATTTGGACCAAATTCAGTGAAGACCTCCATTTTGAGTTGAAAGTCGCTCAGAAAAAATTTTAACACCAAAAAGCCAAAAAAATTGCCAAGTTTTTAGCTATTTTTCTGTTTTTTCTGAAATTGAAAATTATGATAAAAAAATTGGCATCACCACTATTTTAAAATATTTCAGTTTTGGTACACTGAATTTGGTCAAAATCCTTTAGATTTTTTTTCGCAACCAATGCACCCTAATCAATACACTTCTACTTGCCTATCCATTGTGTATCAATACTTCTTCATATTGTAATCAATCCGTATCTTTGTTTTAAATTACAGGACGATACATCAGAACCAACCGATCAAAAATCCGACACTAGTCTTGGTAAAGATTACAACGTGCAAAAGAAACGCATGTCTTTAGATAGTAAACTGGGTGATTTCGAGAATATTCGTAAACTACCCAAATTACGTTGCACCTTATCCGAATGCGTTGAAGAAGAAAGCGAAAATACCGACTTAGATAAAGCTGCCTCCAAAATTCAAGCAACCTTTCGTAACTATAGAGCTCGTAAAAGCATATGTTTAGGTGAAAATCGAAAACTTCTCAATGGACAATCAACCATAATTAGTAAAATTATCGAAGATGCTGAAAAACCTGATAACCCTCCGCAACCTGTAAACGGAAAAGTAGAAACAATTCAAGAAAAACCCATCGAAGGTAATCATATTGAATAAATACAAATTACATAATTACGTGCGTGTGTGTGTTTTTTATCGCTTTATCAGATCTGTAAATATATTTAGTAGATATAGTTGATTTTTTTTATCGCGTACTACCTATGCTATTTTAATTAGCGATTTTTTTTTATTTTTAGAACGAGTTGTGTTATTATGAATAAAATCCTTTCTTCTTTGTTTCTATTAGTATTTTGAATCCTGCTCAGAACTTGCGAAAGTAATACTTACGCTTTGAATAGAAAATCATTTATCATCTTGTGTTGTTTCTTTAAAAAGTAGGTACATTATAATAACGAAGCTAGTCGACGAATGTATAAAATTCTCATTTTATCGCTTTTGTTTATCCTTTAAACTGCAATTACTTGAAGACTTTGTACAGGAATGCGTTTTTCTTCAATTTTCTCTTGAAGCTTTTGCGCTACGTTTTGTAAGAGCTGTTGAATGGCCATTGTCGACATCATGCTGAAAACACGATAGTTCAGTGGAAAAATTTGTATGTCTGCGTACACAATTGAATTCGCCAAAAAATAATCGGATAGGCAACTAATTTGACTATAAAGTAAAAAGGGTAGATAGGGACAAAAACCTTAGCGAAATTCATGCATGCCGAATAAGTTGCATATTCTTTATACGTCAAGGCATATGAAAAATCCCCGAGCGGGGTAACTCGTTCGATTTCCGTGCAAAAAGGTACCTTGTAGTATCGAGTCGTCTGAAAAAACTCATTGATAATTCATAAATTACGTTTTCAACCCGGCAATAAAATATTTAAAATAGGTACGAATAAAAAAATGGTATCTATAGTAGGTCCTTTGAGTATTTCTATTTATGGCACAGTTCTTCGAAAGTAAAACTCCTGATAGGTAAATGAAGTATGCACAAAATACAATGTTGATCGGAATTGGAGATAAAAATACTCGGTATTTGGATGTGTACTCGGTACAGGTAATATATTCGAAGAATTATACGATGCTCAAAAGAGAAAGAAAAAAATCTAATTAAAATTCTATGTTTAGATTTCGGTTGTGCCGATGACGTCAATTGTTGTAAAAATAATAGATCTATGCGCGAAGTAGCATTAACTCAAAGCGAATATTTTTCTAACCTCGTGGAGTATTTTTTACTTTGAGTATTTGCATTTGGATCCTTTCTGTTGACCTAGTCAATCTTTGAAAACATTTGGTGAATGAAAATCGCAACATTTAAATGTTATTGACACCGTTGACGTGAAAAATTCTCGCGGAGGATCAATTGGCATAACTGTGGCATTTCCTAATAAAAAAAAAAAAACATGTTCAATTGTAGAAATTTTTTAATTCATAACGACGACGCGGTGCATTTATTCGATATTTCAATGTGTCAAAATTCATTCATTGTAAATCACTCGGCAGCATGATTTAAAAATAAATCAACCTCTAAGTGCTTTTAAATTGACGGTCTGTGTAAACTACGAATACATACATACGCTTTGAAACGCATGCGTTTTAGTACCAGTTATGTTGGCAATTTTACAAAAAAATTATAATCAAACGTTACAGAAGATCAAACGCCATCATCTGACAAACCAATTTCAACCGAGCAAATGGGTAGTAATAGAATGGCAGTGAAAACGTTCGAAGATGATCCGCTCAAACAAGCCGCTGTCAAAATTCAAGCAACGTATCGTGGTTTCAAAACTCGTAAAAGTATACAAATATCGGCTTCAGCTGCTACCAAAATTCAAGCTCATTTCAGAGGATACAAAGTGCGAAAAAGTATCAAAAGGTCTAGTTCGTTGAACGATCTGCGTGATTCGGCCAGCTCCAGTACCAGTAATCTTTCCACTCAACCGGATTTAGAAAAGAAAGTCGCCAAAATCCAAGCCGGAGTCAGAGGGTATCTGGTACGTAAACGACATAGTTTACAGAATTCGGCAGCTGCTAAGATACAGATTAATTATAGAAAATACAAATCCAGGAAAGAGTCTAAAACTAAAGATCCTGAACAGTAATCATGTACGTATACGATGTTTTCTTTTTTCATTTTTGTTGAATTCTTCTCTGATATATATTTTTTGTTTTTGTGTTAACGTAGCTTATGTACCTACCGTGTTATGTTAAAAATTCATCTTTGTGCATCATAAACGAAGCTTCAAGATGTGTTTATGCATATTTTTCCAACGTATCCTATTTTTACTTTCTCTCTATTCTTCGTCTCCATGACAATAACTTTATTATTTACATAAATTCTGACCTATCGAACCATTTCGTAACTTTTCTACATATCATATTAATCTTTTGAAGATAAAAAATGTCTTGTAGCTATGAAAAAAAAAACAAGAGTGGCATTGTATAAGCATTCCTACACGATTCTAATTTATTCGAAGTCAACAAGTCAATTAATAAGGTCTCAGGCAATGAAGAAATCTCAATCTCAAAATGAACCAAGTCACTAAACTTTTTTGCGGTTTTGTACAACTATGTATAACAGTTTTTTAACAGTGAATTACCTACTAGCAAAAAATTCAAAATATATCCAAATAAAAGAGATCGTTTAAGCGTCCATTATCAATTTTATTACCTATACCTATACTATTTTATTTTATTTTTATATTAATTAAGTACTTAGTTAATTTTGTTTGTTCGATGGCAATACTCGTACCTATTTGTAATTTTGGCATTTAATTTCTTCTACAAAAATTTTATGACTGACCAAAAAATCGCAATTATTCTGTCTTAGACATTACAAATCATTTTAAAAATCTTGTTTTATTTATATCTATTGAATAATTGTTACTTATTTTTCACGTATTTATTTTTATCATTTTTGAAAATACTTATATTTTACCATCTATCGTGGTTATCGCCATACGTATATTTTTTTCTCTGAATTCGAGTGTTAAATCCAGGCATTTCAATGCTCTATTTTAATTCTTTCTTCTCATTTAGTCAATACGATTTTAGTGTTTTATTACCACTAAATTAATTTGTGATGTCTGTTTATTTAAAGAAAAAGTATTGAGTTTTCAAGTACCTACATACTTATATATTACTTTCCAATTTGAGGAGTAGGTAGGTACATGGGAAAGAACGTCGTAGTTAATTTCATTTTTTTCAATTTAAAAAAAAATGTAATTCCGTTCATGTAGTTTATTTGAAAAATACTTACCTCTACCATTTTTTTTACTCAAAAAACAACAAATTAGGTATTGTAAAGAGTAAAATATAAAAAGTTTAAGGCGAAAAAAAATTATAATTGACATTTTTTATTTTTTTTCTTTGATGGGGTTTTGTTCATCAAGCTGCTGAAATATGCTCTGGGTCTGGAGGTATTTCTTTCAGCATTTCACTTCCAACTGTTCTGAGAGATATTTTCATGCTTAGAATTTTTCCAGTATACCTTTGGAATAAGTACAATTCAACACGAATAATTATTACTTACAAGTCAAACAACATTTTAATCTCAAAAACGCTCTCCTGTAAAATTTATAAGCAAAAAAAAAACTGGTAACGACGTTCTTTCCCTGTACTCCTCATTTACTTTTCGTTAGTTGAAATGATTTTTAAATACGTTTAGTTCCTAAATTTTTCTAAGTGTTAATATTAAATTTTACTTTTATGACATTCTTCGATATTGTGTGATTTTAATTCTCTAAGTTATTACTTACTTTTGATTAAGGTTTTGTATATTCCAATGTGTAAAGTACCTACGTTATGTATCAATTTTCGTGTTTATTTTAAATTTTAATCAAATAAAAATGAAAAAACAACAACAAATATAATTTTAAATACATATTTCATCTATTATGTGTTGATTTGATTTGAATGTTGAATTTAGCTTAATTGTTGAAAAATTATATAAAAACATTTTGATACTTAACCGTATGCTTTCTACTTATATGGTAGAATATTTTTGTATCATTCCGTTTTAATTTCGAATGATAAAATCAGTGAGATCAGATAGGATTAGTAAAGCTATGACCGTGTCTGATTTTCAATTTCAGATCTTTGACTATATATACATGGACTGCTATCTCCTATTGTTGTTGAATGGGAATCGTGAAGCCAAAGCAATAGAGGTACTAGATCGGGACATGGGCTCTGAGCATGCGCGAGATTTCGTTGCAACGAGCGTAGCGGTGTAGCGGTTGTTGGAACGTAGGAGGGTGTTCGTCGCTCCGTGGTTCACCGTGATTGGAAGGTGCGAGGGTGGGTGGGATTCCTGCGCGCGCATGAAAATTCCCGATGCTCCCGATCTAGTACCTCTATTACTTCGGCTTCATCGGCAACAATGAAGATAGTAGTCCATGTATATATAGTCAAAGTTTCAGATTGAACAAAACAACACCGAATCCGACGATTAGAAAAATATGCAGTCAACTTCAACTTCTAGGTAAAACACATTTTGAATTTAAAATGAAAAGTGAGCAAAAATAGTCACTAGTCAAGTAGTCAGTTCAGTATAATGGCCTAATGGGTATCTAATTGAAAAATGAAAAGTTGGAATAAGTATTTCAAATTTTATTTTCAATGAGAAAATATTTTTCAAATTTGTATACCTACTTGCAAGTTGCAACTTGCAACTTGCAAGTTGAAAACTGCAATAAACTACAACTACTAGCCTCAGCCTAGTCAGCCTTAATGAATAATCCAGTGAACTGAAAAGTGAAAACTCAAAAATACACTTCAATTTATCAAATTAAAAATATTTTTGCAGAAGGAATCTAATTTTTTCAAAATTTTTATTTTTTATAATTTTTTAATTTTTCCTTCGCTGAACCTACTCATCTAACTCAACTCACCTACTTTTCTTGAATCCTCGTCATCTTGTGGTGCGCAAATTCAATACCGTAAAATTTGTTTCGGCGACGTTAAGGCTACTATAAACTTCGTTATGGGTAAGGACAGCCGCCATTGCCCATCCAAGAAATGGATAAACATGTTATCTTATCATAGTATGCATACAATTATGCATGTATAAAATGCAACTTTTTCGATTGTTCGCGGGTTCGGATGAACTTTCATGTGGTCTCAAATTAAAGACGATGAAATTCCCTATCGATTGGTGTTAAATTTTTATCATTTCGCGTAAAAATGACGATTTTATGAATACTTTTATTTTACTGATTTTTGCATACTACGTACGTCATCTTTAAACTGAAAATACTCGAAATTTTCAGTGGACACATAGGTATTTGAGTACAGCAAAATGTTCGTGATTTTATCCTCTTTAAAATGAGCTATTACCGAAAGCTCTACATGCAACCGTTCAAAAGTTTTCGAAGTTTTAAGTTGCGAAAACAAGCTGCGGATGGTAAGTATTGAACTTTGAACTAACATTACTCGAAATTTTCAGTGGACACATAGGTATTTTAATACATAAAAATGTTCGTCATTTTATCCTCTTTAAAATGGCTGTTTACCGAAAGCTCTACCTTCAACCGTTCAAAAATTTTTGAAGATCAAAGTTGCGAAAAGTAGTTACTGATCAAAATTATAACTTACTGATAACACATGATAACCATAATAACACAATTTGACCACTTTCCGCAACTTTGAAGTTCAAAAACTTTTGAACGGTTGAAGGTAGAGCTTTCGGTAAACAGCCATTTTAAAAAGGATAAAATGACGAACATTTTTATGTATTAAAATACCTATGTGTCCACTGAAAATGTCGAGTAATGTTAGTTCAAAGTTCAATACTTACCATCCGCAGCTTGTTTTCGCAACTTAAAACTTCGAAAACTTTTGAACGGTTGCATGTAGAGCTTTCGGTAATAGCTCATTTTAAAGAGGATAAAATCACGAACATTTTGCTGTACTCAAATACCTATGTGTCCACTGAAAATTTCGAGTATTTTCAGTTTAAAGATGACGTACGTAGTATGCAAAAATCAGTAAAATAAAAGTATTCATAAAATCGTCATTTTTACGCGAAATGATAAAAATTTAACACCAATCGATAGGGAATTTCATCGTCTTTAATTTGAGACCACATGAAAGTTCACCCGAACTCGCGAACAATCAAAAAAATTACATTTTTTATATGGAAAGTTGTATGCATACAGATGCATTCTAATGTTGTTGTGTTCAAGGTTGGATGCAAGATGTCGGCTGTCCTTACCTGTATGAAATTATAGTAGCCCTAGCGACGTCGAACGGTAATCAAAATTCGTAGGAAGTTTTTATCAGTTAATTTTTTTCTTATCTTTTTATTATTAATAAAAACGGAAGTTGAATTAATTTAACGCCACACTACTCGGTGCACGTTTCGCTGACGTATTTTTTACTAATTTATATGCAGAAACGTTTCAACCATGGGATCAGGTAATGCATACACGCCGGCAGTTCCAGCCCAAATCCGATACATCACCCAATGGTTTCAAGAATGGGGCGATATGCAACGTAGCGACTTCTTGCCTGTTTTATTCGAAGAATTTCATCGTAAAACTGATATCAACGGTTTAGCAGCCAGTTTGGACGCGTCAAATTTAAAAGATCGTCCACCGAGCATCTTCCAATGCCGGATCAAGCTATTCAAAGAATGGTGTGAAAATTGGAACTTATCCGAGAAAGAACAGCTAATCGTTGAACTTCGATCAATCGATCAAGATTTCGTAACTAAATTCGAAGAAAAGGTCAAAGGTGGCGATGATTCTAAACCCGACGATGTAATCTTGACCAACGGTACAGCTGAGGCAATGTCAGCGTAATTTTAATTCCTTATTGGCCTTACGTATTTATGACTTTCATGAATTAGAATTTTTCAGTGACTAAAAAAGCTCCCTGTAATGGCTTAGCAATCATTGATCTCGGTTACATTCCATTACAATTATTTTCATTTTCATGTCGGTCATTCCTTAAACTCTTCCTCTCTAATACAACTTCGAACAACTTTAACAGGTGCCATTCTAGCAGATGTGTAAAAAAATGGAACAGTCTTCAGCTGTATCGATTCGATGTTCTGCATCTGCTACACATCACATCATTGGTTTTTTTTTTGTATATTATAAAATTGATTATTTTTGCCTAATTTATTGTAATAATTACGTAGAATAAGGTTTGATATTATTTATACAATTATTGTGAAGAGATAACGATTACGAGTTATCTATTCAATTTCGTTGTTCATGTTCCTTTAAATCTATTTGGTAAACGAACGCACAATCAACTTCGAATTGCTATCATCTAGCGAGTTGACCTCGAGGTTTTCTTGGTGAACCGATACTAATAAATGTTATATGTAATTAAATGATTTATAAACATATTATATAGATGAATTGAAATTGACCCACCTTCGATGATCCATGAAGTTTTACTTTATGCTCTTTCGCTTGGAAATTTTTTGTTTACTTGTTCCATTTTATATATGATTGTTATGTATTTTTTATGATTATTTATATTTTCGTATTTTCATATTTTGTAAGGTACAGAACCCCTTTTCGGTGAACAATTTTTGTTTTCAAGTTATAAAAATTATAATAATGTTGTAATGAGATTTTAAATCTAAATAGATAATGCTTTATATGAATTTTGTATCTTTATTGTCTCTTAGTTGGCTTGAATTATTTTTTGTGAATTTTCTTTATGAAAGGACCATCTGTGAGAGGTGCACCTTTAAAATCCTATTCGATTTAAAACATGACCTGAGTGAGTTGATTTTCTTCTCATTGCTATAAATAGGTAAGCGAGTTGAAGGCAGAAATGACCTCGAAATTATAGCTTCATTTATGATAGATTTGATCTACGCAATGAATAAGTAAGTACGAGTACTTAAATAAATTACTACTTTAATTATGAGGCGATGACGAAACGAATTATATGTATTACATTACACTCTGTCGAGAAAAATATATCATACAAGTTCACAATTTCTACAATAGGTATCAATTAAGTATATAAAACAATTTCATTACGCCATGGAAAGTAAGGGAAAACATTTAAAATAATAAATAATCAAATTTACACGCAGAAAAAATTCAATCTTAAATCACAGCATAATCGAGTTATTAAAAAATTCAAGAATGAATGCCTAACAGAATAGATAGAATGTAGTTCTAAAAGGAGACATGATCATCGCAACTTTTTTTTACATTTTTAGATGATACATACAACAATCAACTCAATATTACTTCCAATACACAATAAAATGCCTTATTTTTCAATTCAAAAGCTTATGACTGAAAAACAAAACACTGGAAAATGACAACAATATTTGTGCCTACTCCTGTAGAAAGAGATCTTATGTGTTTACGACAGCCAATGTAGGATGTACAGTGCGAATATTTTTTTTCATTGATTCTGTTCATTGAAGACCAGCTTCTGTTTACGTGTCGTGGTCAAAAATCGGGATCTATCGTGAAACCACATAAGGTCCCTTCCTACATGAATTGACACATTCTCAAAACATTCAACATTCACTTCTCGGTCCACATCAGCGCATAATATTCCATGCAAAAAAGGATCTACGAATTTTTCTTAAAGTGATTAGCTCTATGCTTACGATAATCGACAGACTGGGTAAATCGTCTAGGACACATATCGCACTGGTAGGGTTTTTCTCCGGTATGTCTACGAATATGAACAGCCAGTGTTGCTTTTTTATTCGCTTTGTATCCGCAATCATTGCATTCGTATGGTTTCCTATCGGTATGGCAAATATAGATATGTCTTTTGAGAAGTAACTCTTCTGCAAATCCCTTATTGCAAAACTGACATCGGGAGATTTCTTCGGCGTGAGCAGTATCTATGTGGTTGGTTAATTGGTACTTTTCTTTGAAAACAGCTTCGCAGTAAGCACATTTGAAAGTGTGATCGTGTTTCGTGGCGATGTGCTGTTCGTAATATTTTTTCACTTGAAATTGTAAGCCTGCAATAAAAACATTATTTGAGTTGAAAAAGCTTTCTTATCAAAACTTGACTGTCTAGTGCTTATGTATAATTTCACAGGTAGGTTAGGTACCTATCTGTCTTTTCAGTTATCATTCAACTACTTACCACAATACTCGCAATCCTTCAAAAACGTTCCCCTCGGCTCGAGTACATTTTTCTTCAAAATATGAGCTCTTTTGAAATGATATTTGAACGTGGTTTTCCTGGTAAACGACATATCGCATTCGTTGCACTTGTACAGTTGCTCTTTGGTGTGAACACCATTTATATGATCGTTCAAATATCCTTTGCTGAAAATAAATAAATATTAGAATAAATCTGCAAATGTATCGGATGAGGTTTTCAAACGATAGATACATATTAAATTATCATTCGAACTCACGTTCCAAGGACTTTATCACAATAGGGGCACGTGTACTTGTACTTTTTCACGCTTTGTTGTTTCTTTCTATACTTTTTCAAAGTTTCCATATTCCATACTCGTTTGATTCCATCGTGCACTCGTTTAATATGTTCCTGCAGGACATCTTTCCTTTTGTATTTATTGCCGCACAAATGGCACTGGAATGGTCTTTCATCGGAGTGGATAGCCGCTAAGTGTTTCTTTAAATTTTGAGCTTCGTAGAAGACGTTACCGCATTCGTGGCAAGAGTACGAAGGTTCTTCGTGCATAATCAAATGGTGTCTGAAACCACTCTCGGTGTTGTAGTGTTTCCCGCACAAATGACATATACGAGAAGTTCTTCTGGGTCTGTGAAATAACAGAATTTTAGAAAAATATACCTACGAACATTTGTAATACGTATAAGAAGAGGGTAAACAAAAATCTCGGGAAAATGCTTACGTTCGTTTAGGTTTAACACGAGATAATGAATCCGAAGTATTATTCAACGATTCTTTTAGTTTACGTTCTACAAAGGTGATTTGTTCAACTTCTTCGGATAATAATTCGTATGTTTTCGACGAGTCATCATTAGTAGGTGCAGTTTTGAAATAGTTGGATGGCTTAGGAACGTTGGGCGTTGATTCGACATCGTCAATGGGTTCATTGTGTTCAGTTTTAAATTCCATGTCGGAAGGCTCGATTAATTCTATTTTCACAATATCTGGGTCGGCAATATCACTGGGATCTTCCAACTTGATGCTTTCAAAGGTCGCTTCGACAATTTTATCGCTGATTTCGACCAAAGTTCTGTGAAAAAAAAGAAATCAAAAATAAACAGATGAGTGTCATTATTCGACGAAAAATGCACAAAATACCTAGTTAAATGGTACCAAAATTCGAATTTTTGAAAAATTTCTACTTTCAAATGAGCAGTTGATTTTTCGATTTTTGGCGAATTTTTGAAAGTGGCGGAAATATCCTAGCCGAGTGGTAAGTATTGCAATAATTTTTGGACCGATCAGGGAGCCTCCAGCAAAATTTTACTTTTCTCCAGCAATTTCAAATTGCTCCAGAATGCTTTGCGATCAACTTCGGCACCATCAATTTTTGGAAAAAATTACTCAATATTTTATCTATCACATAAAGTTGACCCCCCCCCCCCTCATCAAAGTCGCTGGAGAGAATCTAACGTATGCTGGAGGCTCCAGATCGGCCCGAAAACGGTCGTAATCGATTCAGAGAAGAAGCAAGGGTTGACTTTGGAAAGCAGACGAAGTTTTGAGAAATTTGTTGCGAAATTGACGATATTTGATTTTTTAAGATTTTTCAACTAATTAAAAAAAGTACACCTTTCAACTCGTCACATCGAATAGTGTCGAACTTATGACAGGATTAGATTTTCAGCTGCCGAAGTTGATTACAAAGCATTCAGGAGCAATTTGAAATTGCTGGAGAAAATCCAACTTTTTCTGGAGGCTCCAGATTGGTACGAAAATGGTGGTAGTCGATTTGGGAGGTTGACTTTACCATATAAATCGAGTTTCAGATTTTTATCTCGATGTTTGCTCTTTTTGTAGAAATTAATAAGTATATGATTAGGCAATTTCCGCCAGCTTCAAAAATTCACCAAAAATCGAAAAATAAACTTCGGCAGCTGAAAATTTAGTTCCCATGTCTAGGTGGCATGCTCTTTCAGTGAGACAAATTTCAGCTTGATCGAAGTCGACGAGTTGTAAATGTAAAGGTTCCCTCGCGAGTGAACTCATTCATTTGAGCATAAGGGAGTGATGAAAATAATACCTACAATACCTACCTATGTAAGTAAAGTACATACATATGTATTTCGATGAACGACATCATTAATTTTCATCTCTGTATTCGAATATTTCTCGAATTCTTTTTACTGATATTTCAAATTTTGTCAATTGTGTCCTTCTCCTCCCTCCTGACAGAGAAAATTTGATAAAAACTCACGAACTGGAAATTAAATTTCTTTTCAGTTTTCAGCAATGAAATTTTCAAAAAATAAAATGAAGTTAACAAATGAAACAGTTTATTCATTACATGAACACAAAACAGAAATTTACAAAATATATTAACTAGGATTCATCATCATTTACAGTTCATAATACTATTAGGAAACGAAACAGAAAAAATAAATACATGCCTCTTCTACATACAAAAATTAATCAACCTTCCAAGTACGTAGATTCAACACGAATACAATAAATATGTAGGTATTCAAATAAAAGAAATAACTACATCATTACGAGGCGATGAGTACCTCATTCTCCTCTTTGACGGGAACGAATGATTTATTTTTCGAATGCGTCTGCATGTGTTTCCTTAGATCACAGAACTCGACGAAACTCTTGTTACATTCTTCGCAAGTATGATTTCTAATACCCTTGTGTCGGCGTTGATGCGACTTGAGGAAATCTTTTCGTACAAAAGAGTGACCGCATTCGTCACATTTGAACTCTTTCGTTTTAGAATGAGTATACATATGGTTCCTTAATTCGGTCAGGTAGACGAATCTCACACCGCAAAGTTCGCATCCGAAGGGTAACTCGTCCAAGTGATCCGAATTAATATGCACTTTTAAGTCATCAGCCGAATCGAAATCTTTCCAACAAACGTAGCACGTCGGTCTACCGGAAATTTTCGCCAAATGCTTAGAATAATGGAGACGATTTCTGTACAGCATTCCACAATGCGAACACTGTTTGTGGAATTTCTCGACCGGAGCTCCATCGTGACGTCGGCGATTATGTTCGCGTAGACTCTGCAACGTTGCGTAAGTCGAATTGCAAGGATCGCATTTATAGGGTCCGCTGGCGCCTTGATTGATATGCCACGGGAGGCCTTTCTCGTGAACAAATTTTATATGAATTCTAAGGTAACTGAATTGTTTGAAGTTCAAGCCACAAATACCGCATTCGTAAGTTTTATCCGCCAGTATCTTGTGATTGAGATCCTTATCGTAGGATTCGATTTTAGTTTGACCGTGTACTCGTTTCATGTGGCTCTGCAACGACACTATTGTTTGTACGGAAGCTCCGCATATGCTGCATTTCACCGCCGTTCCTCCGCTGTTTTCGTTGGCGTGGAAATGTTCTCGATGCAGCTTCAGGTGATCGTTGCGTTTGAACGTGCTGCCGCATAAATCGCACATAAAAGGTCGAAGCGACGTATGCGTCCAGATGAAATGCTTTTTCAGCGACGACACCGTGCTGAAAAGTTTATCGCAACACGAACAAGTCATCGATTCCGGATCGTTATGCATTATCATGTGCTCTTTGAACAGCTTAGCGCTCACCACTTTGCCGCAAACTTCGCACATTTTAGGCGGCCGGATCAGCTTCTTTTTTTCTTTATTGGTCGCGGTTTCGTTACCGTCGCCTTCGCCGTCTTCGTCTGCGTTTCGAGTATCATTTGGTTTAGGTGACGGAGAATGTATTTGCACTTCGCATTCCAACTGGAACAAACTATCGTCGTCGTCGTCATCGTCGTTAGCGCGGTTATTGTCGACCTGGTCACTATTTTTATCCTCCTGTTTATCTTTCGGTACCGGTTCGCGTTTGTTTTTCAGTACTTGTACGTCATCGTCGTCTTCATCGTCTAGTGTTATTTCAACAGGCTTAACGGACGGTTTAGAGGCATTTTCCGCCGACGTGATCACTGTATTGGATTTCTTGATCGGTTTCTTCGAAGGTTTAATACTTCCAATAGATATTTTAACAGCCTTATTAGCAACTGAAGACGTTTTAGTAGTTAAATTCCTAGTCTTACCGATTGCGCTCGGTTTTTTCGTCACTACTGATTGCTCAGGATGGTCACTGCTACCGCCGACACCACCTACCGCCTTAGAATTGGATCTAGCACGTTTGGCAGCTGAGCTACCGCCTTCATCGTGGCCTTTAGACGCCGTCGAACGTTTGCCCAGAGATATCGATTGGCCTTTATTAATATTCTTTTTCTTTGGCTCTTCGTTTTTCGTTGCTCTACTCCTGTAAAAAAGATAGGCATTCGTTACTGATCGCTGAATGAAATGGTTCTTCGCAGTATGATGAGAGCTTATCTTCGAGGCGTCTAATACAGTAAGTTTAGTCTACTATGGAGCTATCCCATCAGCATTGTCTTGCATTGAGAATTTATTTCAATTTTTTTTTTTTTTAATCATCGATAATTATGATTGTGCTTGTAAAAGGCGGTAACGGTAACAGGGGTGTGGACGGCGAGTGACGACGAACTCGTGTACTATTACTGTATCGAAAACCTGTTCCAAAATATGAAAATTACTCCACAATGATAGATGACACAATATTGATAATTCAATTCAAAAATCGCATGCTCTGTACTACGCAAGCAGTCATCCACATTCCTTCATCATTATTAATTCGTATCGTACTCTAACCTAATATCACTACAAAACTGATTCGGAATTATTCCATAAAAGTCAGATTTTTTTTAAATCGAATTCAAAGTGGGGAGAAGTTTTAGACTCGAAGAAAGACACGTCATGACGAGTAGGTATAAAACATAGAGCCAAATTCTAAATTAAAAAGAAAAATTTTAGCGTTGGTACTCAATTTTTCATATGAAAAAAAGTAGCTTATGGTCATCAAAATATTTAAAAAAAACAAAATGTAACCAAAAAAAAATGACAACATGAAAAAATAAAAAAATAGTACAGACTACAGAGAAAGATGATCAAAAAACAGTCAGGGTTTTAATTTTTAAAAGTTGAACTAATTTTGCAACGTTTTGGTAAAAAAACGAACCTTTTTAAAAGCAATTTTTTGCACAAAAAAAAAAAAAAAAAAAGGTCCTTGAAAACAGAAAGATTTTTTTAGCTATTTTGCTAAAAAGTGAGAATTTTGCAAGGGTGCAAGACTAGGTAAATTTTTGAAAAAAGTAAGATCTTTTTTGTTAGGTAATTATAGAAGCCAAAAAGTGATACCTATTTTTTTGAAATTTCCGTCAAAAAAGTAAGACTTGAACAATTATTGGAAAAATGTAAGATTTCTTGAAATTTTCTTCAAAAAAATTAACAGTTTGGCTAAAAAGCAAATATTCATGTGATTTTTGAAAAAACGAGATTTTTTGGCAACTTTTGGCAAACATCAAGATTTTGACAATTTTAGCAAGAAGCAAGACTTTATCTCAATTATTGGCAAAAAGATACTTTTTTGAAATTCTGCACAAAAAAGTCAAAATTTTGGACAATTTTGAATGAAAAGTGAGATATGTTGGAGTTTTCTCAACAAAAAGCGAAAATCGTTGGCAATTTTTCTGAAAAGCGAAAATTTTTGTAAATTTTTCAGAAAAATGAGAATTTTATCTATTTCTGACAAAAAGTAAGACTGACAAATTTGGAAATTTTTTTGGCAATTTCCGGTAGAAAAGCTGAATCTTTGAACGATTTGTTTTACAAAAGGAGATTTCAAAATTGTTGAAAAAACATAAAAAATTTTCGCAACTTTGCCAGAAAGGGAGAGTTTTTGCCAATTTTTGGCAAAAATTCTAGCAAGAAGCAAGACTTGAATTTTGGCCAAAACAGCTATATTTTGGAATTTTCCGCAAAAAACAACAAGCCTTGGACACTTTTCTAAAAAAGCGAAAATTTTTGCCAATTTTTGAAGATGTAAGAACATTTGACATTTTTCGGCAAAATGCAAGATGACAATTTTTTGAGAATTACCGACATACTTTTGCAAATTATTCACTCATTGGTATTATCAACATTTTTTTTCTTAAATTTTTGACGATAAAAAAAAAGTAATTTTAGTATCTAACTAAAATGTTGAGAAAATAACCGAGAACGAGAGCACTAAAATCTTCGAACAAATATCGAAGGCATCCACTTGATAACATTATACAATATTTTCAAGAAAACACCTACTTCAAATGCATATTCTCCAAGATAGAATGGAATGACTAACTACACGAAAATCAGGATAATTCTTTATTGATTTGTACGACACATAATTCACGGGTGTAACCTTAACACAGAACAATTAAATTGCCTCCAAAATGGAACATTAAACCACAAGGGTTCGTTTTAAACCCATTGAAAAAAGCATGTAACAATTCACTTACAACACAAACGAGAAAATTTTGATCAGTCAATACATTATTAATAAAAAAGAAGACTGAATGTCGATAATCTTAACAAACTGAATACAAAATGGACAAAAATATATAGTACTATATCAGAAAATAAATAGGAATATAAGTATTAAATTAACGTCGTTGCATAATATACATCATGTTGTATTATGCCGGATTCCGTGCTTTCGCCAATCATTCCTCTGGGAAAATTTCTTTCCGCAAACTTCACATTGATAGGGTCTTTCTCCCAGATGTGTTCCTCTAATGTGTATCTCCAAAGAATCCTTTCTAGTCGTCCTGTGATCACAAATATCGCATTTAAATGGTTTATCGTTGAGATGTCTGGTTCTAATATGATGTTCGAGGTTTTTCAACGCGACGAATCTAATTTTACATATTTCGCAAACGAATGGCAAATCGGTGAAGTGATCGACGTCGATATGTTTGGTCAATTCTTCATCGGTAGGGAACTGTTTCCAACACAGGTAACACGTAGGCATTCCATTTAATTTAGCTCGATGTTTAGCGTAAAAGACACGATTACGGAATGTTAATCCGCAATGTTCGCATTTAGCGCTGAAAGTCATATCGAACTCTTTACCGTGAACGGTCTTGCAATGATAATTACGTCCGGTAACGGAAGAGAATCTTCTATCGCATTGGTCACATTTGTACTGTCCTTCGGCGTTTTCGCTGATCGAGTATGGTTTTCCTTTGACGTGCACGTAGCGTTCGTGTAACAAGTAGTAATTTCGTTTCTTGAACGACAGATTGCATATTTCGCACCAGTATTTAGACGGATCGTCTGGGCTGACTCGAGCCGTACTCCCAATTGCAGGGCGTTTACGCATAGTTTTTTGTTTCTCGAAACTACCATCCGAATGCATTTTCATATGAATCAAGTAGTATTTCTCCGTTTTGTACACCGTGTCGCAGTGTTCGCATTTGAATAAGTCGTCCAATTTGACATCCGGGTGTTTATAACCCATGTGCGATCTCAGATAATCAGCTCGTTTGAAACTGGACAAGCACAACGTACACTTGAAAGGTTTTTCGTCGGTATGGCAAACTTTAATATGATTTCTCAGCGTCGATTCGTATGCAAAAACTTTACCGCAATCTTTACATTTGACCGAATCCGGATTCGTGTGTTTCATCATGTGCGATTTAAAGTAACTACCTTTGCACAATTTGCCGCAAAGATCGCACATTTTGGGCGGCCTTACAGGATGCTTCACAGCTTCTGGGTTAGAAGCGTGTATGTATTTCAAGTGATTCCTCAAACTACTGTTATGTTTGAAGGTTTTACCACACATATGGCACATGTCCGGAACAGCTTTAGCGTACGTTCTTTTCTTTCGAGGTGCCTTCGACTGTAAATACTGCGCTCGTAATTGTTCCAATTCTTCTTGTTTCTGTCGGTCTATTTCTTGCTGCTTCTCTAATGGAATGGGTTTTCGAACAGGCTTGGTGGTGCGATGAGAGGAATGTGCTCTCTGCAAATGAGTCAAGTATGTACCGCGATTCGTGTACAGTTTACCACAGATACGACAAACGGTGGATTTATTTTTTTTTATTTTTCTTTGTAATGTTAAAGATGGATTTTTGTCGCCGCCGACCGGTCTGTAAAAAGAAATACGATAATTCCTGTTACAAACACGTCGTGACTCTAAACTAATATCTCTTTTGAGCACTTCGTCGAAGCTCTGAACAATACCATAATTGTTTATAGGTAGTATTTAAGAGGTTCTTGGTTTCCTCTTTAATTAATAAGAGAATCACATTCGAACAATTCAAGTTTTGAATATTTCTATGCAGCCGGAGCTCAATAAATATAATATTCATTTCAGGTCATTTCCGACGAACATAATTAACTTATTATAACACATTCACGATATAAACTTCACGAATATCTTTAAAAACCAACGAAGCTCACTGCACAGTATCTGTCGATTGAATAATTCTCACAATTAATAAGACTTGTAGCGAGATCAAATAAGAATGATCACTCAGCACGTGTGCTTACAATAAAAACATTCGTAAAAATGAATTTTGAAAAACAAAAATCAAGTGAATTATTTGACGGAGTTCGAGCGTGGTGGTAGGTAAGTTCATCACATAACTACTACCAAATTTATTCGCGCTCATTCCTAATCTGGTTTCTCATCATTTCAACTTCTCACATAAAACTCGTTTGTAAAAATGCGCATTTCTATCCAATAAATTTATGTTAGAAGAATATGCTTCGAACAATTTTCAGACTTCAAAAAGAACTTAAAGCCCAATTAAATTCAGACACAAATAAGTCAAACTGATTTCCTATTGTACACAAATAAAACCTCACTGGTAATTTTACAATTGGTAGGATAAAACAATCACAAACAAACATACAACGAAGACCATTCGAAACCCTTTCCACACAGCCAAAACAACTAGCACTATGAACTGGATGAAAAACTTACTCGGAATGATTATCAGTAGTTTCAGTAGTTTCAGTTGTTTCAGCCGTTTTAGTCGTTTTATTTTCGTTATTTTCGTGACCAGAACTACTCGAATCGTTTAAATCATCGAAATGTGATAAATCATTGGTATCGACGAAAGACGTGGATTCTTTGATGTTGACGTTCGAGATATCAAATTCACCGGTGTTTTCATTGAAAAAATCGTAAGTTTCATCATCAACGCTGACTTCGATCACTTCAACATCGTTTACAATTGCCGGTATTCTTTTCTGCAAAAATCGAAAAAATAATTATTTAAAAATTATATTGTTTTCATAATTACTACAGCAATAGCAAAAATACTTACTTCTGGATCTTGGGTCAAACTAAACTTGTCTATCAGTCGCTTGAATTTTTTCTCAACTTTCATGCATTCAAGATAAAATTCGTGCCATGACATCATCAATTTAAGACACTTGGCACACATCTTCAGTGGTAATATATCTGTCTTAGATACCTAAGGAACAAATTTTACGATCAAAAACATATATTGAGACTATCGGTTACGGAACAGATATTACAAGAAGTTTATCTTACCGGAAGATCATCCCTGAAGTGCTGTTGGATAACTCTATAGTAATTGTAGCGATTAGTTTCATCGAAAATAGGAGTGAATGATGATTGATTTTTACCGCACATTCTGCAAAGGTTTTCTAGATTACTGAGATCATGAAAATCTTTCAAAATTGTATCGACCGTAATCATCTTTAGGCAAGGTCGATCAACTGTAAGAAATACAAAAATGTATTAAAAGAGCGAAATCATGGAAATGTTATTATATAACTAAACTAAATACATAATCATTACTTATTTGAAATTCATAAAATAACAACTGGTTAGATTTTGCTGATAATGATAATGTTTCCATAGATTTTTCACAATCTGGATAAAGTTATCTAGACAACAATGTTTTCTACACAATATTACAAGCTAAATAATTAATACCTTTTTTGAGAAGTACACTCGATAATTCACGCAATACAAATCACGAAACAGCTTTTCATCGAATTATTATTACTTATCGTCTAACAAATAAAACGAGCGTTCAATAATAAACGCTCATAATTTCATATTTAAAGAAATATTTCATCAAGATTATCAATGGCGACGTACCCACTTGATTTTTCATTTTTCGACTTTATCACAGATAGTCAATGTTCAGAACAGTACATTTTCCATATTGCGAAATTAAAACCACGTGATCAATTTCAGCAAATCAGAAACTGATAATTATATGACGTCAGAGTAGTTGCACCAATCAAAATGATTTATCAACGTCAAGAATATTGGAAAGTTTTTTCTAATCGTATTTGGTCTATGATTTTTCATTTTCCGTTAATCAATGTTGGAATAATAGTCAAATTCGAATAGAACGAAATATTTACAAAACCGAATTCTCAATTCACCATTTTGGCGTAATTCGGAGCTAAACAACGTACGAGTACTGATTTCATTCTTGTTATTAATTTTTGACGATAGAATTTCATTTATGGTGATGAGTAATTCAGAAAAAGCTGGACAATTGAAAATGGGTCAATCACTTTAGTTGTTTTTGTCCGAATTGGCAGACATGAATCAAAAATGACGGACAAGACTGACGTCAGAGCAAGCAGAAAATCTTCTTTGCCATGCCTTGTTGTACGATATCCTGTCGTTTTGATTTCTTGTGGAAATTCAAAATTTGAGATTACAAATTTTTGAATTTTGTTATTTTTGGTTCCTCAAAAAATCAGTTAGGAAAACGAGCCAATGTCCTCAATAGTTCAGTTCCACTCGTAAGTATCAAGGTTTTATTAATTCAAGTGACGAACGTACGCCATTGACATACTCTCCTAATTTAAATGTTATCTATGTTTCTGCCGAATCGTTCTGACAACTGATTAGTGATAAGTATGATTTTTGCTGTAACAGGTGATCAGTGGATTAGGATTTTCGAGATTATGAAGTATGGGATATCGATGTGCTGTGTCGACATGTCGGAATCACAATCCCAGGACACGAATTTTTGATAAGTCGGTGAAGTATTATCAGTTTCCCAAAGTTCCTGAAATACGAGCCAAGTGGATAGCTGTATGCCAAAGAGTTGACCATTTTCCTGCGGATAACAGTTATATTTGTTCAGAGCATTTCACTCAAAATGATTTTCATCGAGATTTGAAAGCTGAGTTGATGAACTTGCCGCCAAAACGAAATCTTGTATCTGATGGTAAGCCCAGATCGAATTTCGGAAATTTCCCAGTATATTGGATAATTTGTATTAATTTTACATCCTTATTTATAGCTATACCTACGCAAAATTTAACGACAAATCCTAGAATCGACGAAGATATACCTAATATTTTACGTAAACATAAAGATCCAGGGATACCAAACATTAGCAAGGATAATAAAGAAAATCTAACCAAAAGTGACGCAAACGGCGTAAATAACGGATTCATAATATCTTATTTAGGTTGGTATTATAAACCACCGAGTTAGTTATTCGTTTCGGAATTTTCTAAATGTGTATTTCCTAGGCGTTCCGAGGCTATTAATAACAGCACCTAATTCTAAAACTTCCGATGATTCTAAGACATCAAGTAAGCAATTTGTTCATTACTTGTGATATTTAAATCTATATTGTATTGTAAATATGTACATTTTATCTCTCAGGTGAGGGTTCCCAAAGTAGAATCATCTCTGTTAATTCCGAATACGCGTCAGATATCAGATCAACATGTAAGTTTCTTAAGATTTTCGCACCTTTTGTGACGTAAAGTCTAATTTTTCATAAATTAATTATTGCTACGTTTAGTTTACAGTCAAGACGAGAGTGTTGGTCAGATGGAACATTTAACTGAATCTATACCGGATAAAAATATTTTCAAATTGGACGATCTATGCCGGTTATGCGGCTGCTACAGTAATCGCATGAAAGCTATATTTGAACAGAGTCAATATAATTACTACGAAATTATTAGCAACCATTTCCCTGATATAAAGGTATGTGATGAAAATTTTTCAAAATTCGTGTTCTCAAATGTTCATTCTTATTTATTTTTGTATTTGTTCCACTCAGATTCAAAAAGAGGATATCTTACCATTAAGTATATGTTCTCGTTGTGAAACTACCTTAGTGAACTGGTACCAATTTTATAAGACTTGTAACATCGTTAACAAGAGATTCCAATCAATATTGAAAAAATTAACAGAAGTTCCAGTTGAGTATAATTTTATCATTATTTTGTTTTCATTTATTGAAAATTTTTCGACTAATAAATTTTTCTTATTATTATAGCCTGTCGTTATCCCAAAAGAAGTGCCTGAAAACCCCAAATTGACCATCCAAAATATTGAAGCAATGGAGACTGCTTCTTACGAGAATACCGACGATAATGATATCGTCTACGAAGACGATTCAGTCGGAGAAATCGAAATAGTCGAGGTAACCGCAGAACCCGAAGAAGCTGATACAGTCGACGTGTTTCCTGAAGAGAAACTCGTCGAAAGTGTACCTGAAGAAATTCCTGTAGAAATTGTGGAAGAAAAGTTTGATCCTCTCGCTTCGGAGCAGTTCGAAAGTAAAATTCACAAAATCGTAATCGATAGCGTGGAAAATGAACTGAAAGAAGTAAAGAAAGAAGTCGAATGCGTGCAAATTAAAGATGAAATAATAGAAAAAAATGAAGTTGAAATTCTACCGAGATCGTCGGATTTATTAAAAATGAAAAGGTAATTAATGTTTTTCTTTCAGACTTTCAAATCGAACTTATGACTTTTCTCATACAATAATCGATGAAATTTTCGCTCACTTCAACTGATCGCCTTTCTCAATTTCTGTTGTAGCCGGGAAACTCTCGCAGCACGCCGTCGTCGACGTCGACGCATACCAACCCTAAACCTGCGTCGAATGTGTCATATCTGCGGTAAAATCTTCAAATATCCGGAATCCCTGCGAAGACATCTGAAGACTGTACACTCAGACGAACGGCCTTTCAAATGTCACCAGTGCACTTCGAGTTTCAACCGTAACCATAACCTAACCATTCACATCAAGGTAGTTCATCAGCGTCAAAAAGTTTACGAGAAAAAACACGTACCGCGATTATGCGACTACTGCGGCAAAGTCTTACTATCCGCTCGTTCGTTGGAAGAGCACATCAGCAGTATACATACGAAAAAAGCCCTTTACGAATGTGATAAGTGTCATTCGACCTTCTATCGTAAATTAACTTACGATAAACATCGCGCTTCAAACGAATGCGATAGTGCTAATCCTCAAAAATGCAACGCTCCCAAACCGGAAGAATCCTTCCATAAATTTTGCGAACATTGCGGATTAGAGTTTAAAAAAGAACATTTTTACAAAAAACATAAGTTGAAACACAACAGTAACTTCACTTGTCCAGTATGTTCGGTGAATTTCGCAGAAGGTACTTCGCTCAAAGAACACGTCGAATCGCAACATCCTGAAATGAAACCATTCAAGTGTGACCAGTGTGGTAAAAAATTTAAAAATAAACCTTTGCTGAACTGTCATCTGATAATTCACACCGGAGAAAAACGCTACCAGTGTCCGCATTGTTCTTTGAAATTTTTGAAAAAGAAGTACTTGTCGACTCATATTCTTGTCCATACCGGTGAACGACCGTTCGTGTGTTCAATTTGCAATAAAGGATTTAAACAGAGCGGAGATATGAGAAAACACAAGGCTACTCACATGAGAAAGCAAATGTAATTCATTCGTCCTATAAATTATAATGTGTTTGCTTTTACTAAAATACTTTTCAAGTGTACATTTGTGTACACAATTTAGTTCTAATTATGTTGTGATTTATTTTTAATATTAATTGTCATATTGATACTAAAATTCCTTGGCAACAAATTAAAATCAAGCATAAATGCCGGAGTCGTATTTTTTCATCTTTGAAAATACTCGTATTTTCTGGTCAATTTAAAAAAAAAACGTTGAAGTCTGAAGGCCTTTTTATGATGGCCGTATAAAGCTCTTCACATTACGAGGCGCCAATTCGGGTGTAAATCTATCATTCTACATAATTATGTTATGTACATATAACATCGTAGAAAACTCGATCGAAATCGATATTATTTTGTAGGGATAGTATTTCTGTACTGAAACTGGTTGCTTTAATAACGGATAATGAAAGTGCTTTGTTGAAGTACCATTATTTGAAGCAAAATGAAAAAAAATATAAATCTGACTAGCTAATTAGCTATTCAAAATTCGTAATTTTCATAAAACTTTGTAATTCTTGATTCCTGATACAAGAAATCTTTTTTAAAAAATTAGAATATATTCGAAATGCTCAGAATAAGCAGCAAAAGTTTGGCAAAGCTTCTTCAGTTACTAAAATCAGTCTTCGCTAGGTGAATACCAGAGATTCAATTGTCCAGAATTGTGAAGTGTAGATCTAAAAATGCAAGTGAATTACTTTTATTTAAAAAAAAAAAATTGAAAACATTTATTTTTCATGAGTAAGAAATGAACATAAAATGAATAAGCATCACAATTATTCATAAAAACTCGGCGAAACAACGTATCTTAAACTCTGCGCACTAAACATAAAACAATGACTACTGACATAAAACTCACATAAAATAAGTGATATCACCTTCAGATCAGCTATTATTAAGTCTTCATTCCAAACAAATCGAATATGTCTAACGAAAGGCAAATTTTATCACGACGTATTGCTACTACCAGTTCTTTTAAGCTGCATAACATGACCAGCTTTATGCTTTCTCATGTCACCTTTCTGCCGGAATCCACGACCGCAAACATCACAAACGTACGGCTTTTCATCGGTATGCCGATAAATATGCATAACTAATTGACCTTTTTTATGGAATTTCCAAGCGCAATAATGACATTCGTAAGGTTTTTCTCCGTTATGCAGTTCTACGTGTATTTTGAGACTATTCTTGGAGCCAAATCTTTTACCACAGGAACTACACTGGAATGATTTTTCCTCTTCGTGAGAAGTTTCGATATGCTTACGGAACGAATCGTTATCATCGAAAGTAATATTACATATTTCGCAAAATACATTCTCAGGATGTTTCCACATATGCTTGAAGTAGAACGACTCGCTTTGAAAATCCAGGCCGCAAATGTCGCACGTTTTGAAAAACGAGGCGACTTTATGATTACGCACGACTGTATGATGATAAAAGGTAGAATATCTACTGAAACTGATGTTGCATTGTTCGCATTTATAAGGTCGATGTCCCGAGTGAAAACTGTTGATGTGTTCTTTGAGGACTTGTGAAGATGATAGAATTTTACCACAGTGAACACAGAGACGTTTTTGAGAAGTAGAAGGATACTTTCTAGAAGGTCGTCTGGGATACGAATCATTACCGTGTTTGTATTTCAAGTGAACATCTAAATGATCTTTGCGCTTAAAGGCAGTATTACAAATACTACAAACATGAGGTCTTTCCGTCGAGTGAACTGTTTTCATATGGATTCGCATAGTATCAGCTCCTTTGAAGCATTTACCGCATATGCGACATATTCGACTTTCTATGTTGTCCAGCGAAGGATTTTTCTTTCTTGGAGGGCGTTTTCTTTTTGTAACAAGTGGATCACTGGGAGAACTGAAACATGTAATCGTTTTAATTTTTGTGATTCAATAAATTGGGAATGAAACAAACCAGCAACTTACTCGGTATTTTCATTATTCGAATCTTGAATTGCACAAAGCATCTGAGGTGTTTGCGTATCCGCTGCAATACCTTCATCAGTGGTTAAATTTGGTATCTCGGAAGGTTGTATTTCGTTACCATCAACAGTGATAGTTTTAATTGGCGTTTGCTTCGTTTTTTTCGAGATATTAGCACGAGAATTTTGTTTGGGCGAAGGTTCCCATATTACATCACAGATATCGTTGTTTTGAGTTGTTTTCTGTCGTTTCAAAACTTTCGATGAAGAAGCTCGTTTTGCTGGAGAAAGTTCGATTGTTTCTTCATGAACAGGGTCACTTTCCAGCATAGGGTCATCAGTTAAATCATGATCGCTGTCCTGAATCATATAATCGTAACGATAACATCGAAAATGTTTTATATTCAAATATAGATAGATTTTTATTCAGAACGTACCGAAGCAATAGAAGGAGCAGGAGACTGATTCAGGAAATTATCAAAATCTCTGATTTCTTTGAAAATTTCGGCGGTAATGGAGTCATCTATTTCTTCTTTATTATTCTTTTTCGCGATAGAATTCGATTTTTTCTCCTGTGAAAAACACATTCACACAATTACGTGAGTAAACACTTAACATGATAATTGAGAACCTAGGAAGAACTTACGACAGCTGTGTTCGAAGCGTTCGGTTTAACGGAATCAGTTAATGAAGTACTCTTCAGCT